>NC_088857.1:27125459-27433459 GCF_963853765.1 Magallana gigas | reverse complement strand
ACTGGGGCCCCAAGATGGGGTCAAAATTTATTAAAGAAATATAAAGGTAACATGTTAAAAAATCTTCTTCTCGAGAACTACAATGCTTCAATTTGTGAGATTACTATCATGCATACAACCTTGGATAATGAAGGTTCGACAGTTTTAAAATAGTGACCCCTGGACTAATACTAGAGACCCAAGATGGGTTTAAAGTTAAATGTAGAAGTACCGGTATATATGGAAAATGTTTAAAAATCTACAATGCATCAATTTGTCAGATAACTACGTCAGCACCCTCAAATAGTGTATATTCGAAATTATAAAAGCCGTGATCTCAATCTAATACTGGGGCCCCAAGAGGTGTTCAAAGTTTAGCATAGAAATATAGAGGGAAAATGTTGAAAAATCTTTTTCTAGGGAACTATAATGCTTCAGCCTGTGAGATAACTAGGCAAGCATCCTTAAATAATGTAGATTCCAAATAATTAAAACTTTAGCACTGGACTAATACTGTGGCCCCAAGAGGGGTTCAAAGTTTAACATAGAAAGATATATTGAAAATGTTTTTAAAAAGTTTTTCTCGAGAACTGTAATGCTACAGTTTGTGAGATTACTATGCAAGGATCCTCAAATTGTGTAAACTCTAATGTAGTGGAACCAAGAGTTATCTTTCTTGTGTTCTGTACAGTCTGAGAGTTATTCCTCTTGAAGTGGAACTCTGCTATGTTCAGTTTTTCAGGTTGTGTACGTGCGGTCCCACCGCAGTGCTTCACATTTTCATTCCTATGTTACTATTTATGTTGTTCAAGCCAACCATAAACCTTGGACCATAACTGGGTCCCCAGAAAGGGGTTCAATGTTTAAAATAGAAAAAGCATATGCTACGAAATGTAATGTTACAAGGAACTGCTGTTCAGGTGAGCGATGTGGCCCATGGGCCTCTTGTAATTATTTTGTCTGACTTTGCTGTTTTTGTAAATCATAAAAGCTGTTGATAAATAAGAATTGATGGCTACACGGAAACCTTGTGTTTGAAATTAAGTTTTGTAACGATAAAAAAACCTACCAACTTTTGAATTTCAAGATTAATTAATGAGATATTAAGTAAAAAAATTTCCAATTTTCCCTGTACATTGAATAATATAATAAATGATCTGATTGTTCATAATGCTTTTAGTTTCTGTGTGAAGAAGGAACGGGTGACTACATAGCCAGACTGGACGAGCCGGAGACGTGTACGTACGTGATGACCGTACACACCACCAAGATCTGTCACCACCCCTACCTGAAGCTCCCCTCCCAGCAGAAACCCGTCTCCATCACCTGTAACCCCGCCGTCACTGACCAGGTCTACCAGGACTATCTTAAGGAACAAGAAGGTATTCTTGTTCAGTGTGTGTATGAGAATTCATGATGGCCCATTTTTTGTGGATTTAGTGGGTAACTCCTCATCCTCATTCCTAATGTTCTAAACTAGGATCAGAATTTTTTTCACATGATTTCCATATCCTGTTTGTTGCTATCATTCCATGTGGATTGAATGAATGCAGTTTACCACATGCCGGCGATCTTTTAAAAATTTAAAAGTAAAATGTTTTTTACTGATATGAATTAGGCCATCCTTAAAATATTGTTTGTTTGGAATTGCCACCTGGAGGTTTCTAGACCCAGGAGGGAGGGAGGGGCATTTTTTTTTATTTTTCAAACTTGAAGTTTAACTAAGAAAAAATAGGTTTAAAAATAGAAATTTCCATATAAAAAGGTTCTTTATTTTAAGCGAATAAAATTTCATTAGCAGGGGGCAATTCAATGAGACAGGAGGCAATTCCAAACAAATAATAATTTTGTTTGGCCTTACATGTAATTTATTCATGTACTCTATTTGATTTTACACCTTGTACATTTCCACCTTTTCATACAATTGTGCATAAAATATTTCCCTGGCAGTAACACAAACCTTGAAAATTAAAAATATTTTGCAAAATAAAATTTATTCCCTCCAATTTTTGTAAAAAATTGACATCCATGAATTTAAATGATTCCACAGAATTCAGTAAATTACCCCTCTTTAGTTATAATTATAACGTGCTTGAAATTTTATCAAATATAGCAAGGAGGATATATAATAAGTAATGTTTTAAGTTGTTTTTAGGTTAAAGATGTATAGATATATAAAACAGTTTGGTAAATAAATGGTCAAGAATTTCCATGTCATATTTATCAATAAATGTCAGAGAATGAATTAAGGTTTGCATGCTTTGAGTGTTCATCAGATGAATGGTATGAGGATCGTTGAATATTTGTTTTTATTTTTAGAAGAAAAAATACGAAGAGAAAGCTTGGCAGAAGAACAAAGAATCGAAAAAGGTAAAATAATAGGCCTACATGGTAATTTTTGGTGGCCATAGTATTTAAAATTGCAATCATATCTTTACATTATGCTTAACCGATGTCATTAACAAGGAAATATCTTCTTGAATGTGTCTTCTGATAATTGTCCTTTGTTTGCATGCAAAATTTATGTATGGCAGATATATGATTTGTTTTAGAATTAAGAGATGCAGAGGCTTTGTTTAACTCTGATGAAAAAGTTTTGGACACAAAAGCCAGCAGGGAAATCCCAAAGCCAGATTCCATTACGAAAACCAAGAATGGAAGGACATTTGAATTTAAGGATGTTTCAGATTTGGATCCAGATATGTCAAACATAGAAAAACTGATTTCAGAAGGCCTGAAGGATGATATGGTTAAACTCTCAGATCAGTTTGGAGGTAAGGCAGTTTTATTTTCCTTCTGGATTGAATTTAATTATAAATATTTTTTTGAAAATTCAAATAAATTGGGTAACAGTCAAAGTCTATGTAAACCCCATCCAATTACACTGTACTGGCTTGAATAAGTTACTGTTTGATTTAAATATTTTTGGAGTTTCACACTATTGCTGAAATTTTAAAGCAGGACAAGATGCAGACATGAAAATGAAAGTAAAAGTTGTAAAAAATATGGATGACTTGGAGAACATATTGAAAGAGGCTCAATCAGAGGTAGAAAACTTAATGAAGAAGAGGAAGAAGGCCAGTGAGGAGGAAGAAGATTTAGTGAAGGAAGAAGATTTAGTGAAGGAAGAAGATGAATCTTCATTAGATGGCGATGAACAAAAAGACAATACATTAAAATATGAAAAGTAAGATCTTGTTGTACTATTTATCATTCATTTACCGGTAGTTAGGGGCATATAGTATGATTTTTAAGATTGTTAATTACATTTTTCTACTGGTTAAAACGCTTATCTAAGGAATTTCTTACAGTAAACCAAAATTTAAACGTCAGATGTTTCAACTGAGATACAAAGCCCAAATTTCTGTGTTATGTAAACAATTAAAATGGATTTTAAATTTTGATTACTCTTTCAGAAAATCTTAGTAAAACATTGTTAACAAAAATGGGAATATAATCACAAATTGTGACTATTCATCTATAAAGTCTGTAGTCAACTTGTATTTTAAACAATACTTGAAAAGTCAGTCTTTCGTAGTCAGTTCATCGAAGACTTTGAAGTTTTTCTTTTCAAAGTCTTGTCTTATACATAATCATGAAGAGTTTTTGAAGCTTTCAATTTTCATTTTAGGAAATCTATCACTGAAAAAATTCAGGACACAGTGAGTGATTTGGACAAGGAACTTGATGGTGTGGACAAAAAAGTTCTTCAGTCTTTCAAAGGTTACTTAAAACATTTTTAGAAGTCTTGCATTTCAGTAGATAATAACCTAATGGTAGGCCATTTTTTTTTTAGACAAGATGGAGTGCCTCAGATTTTTTGCTTTTCCTAATAATGATTTATAAATCTTATTTATCAATGGAATTTCTGTCTGTAGAAATCAAAGAAGATGAGATCAAAAGTGTTAGAGAGGAATTCACCAAAAATAGGAACAATTTAGCAGCCATCAAAGAATCACTTCGAAAAACAATGGAGAATGAGTTTGATGATATTATTGAAGAGGTTTGTGTATATTTTTAATCGGTAATGACATACCCTGATAATAGTGTTTAAAACATTTCAAAAATTTTTTTTAACTCCCCACGTCATTTCAAACAAAGTTTTGAGGGCATGTTGGAATCATAATGTCCACCTCTCTGTTAGCAAAGAAAAGTTATTCTCATTGTTTCTGTATGTAATTGTATGATGCAATTCAAAGTCACGAAGAATTCCATTGTCATATTTGTATGAGTACAGATGATTGAGTCTTGTGTAAATTTTCGTTTTTGCCCTGACAGGCAGAGGAGGAGACTGGGATTAGGCTTGAGGACAGAGGCGGGGCACAGCGTGAGCTGAGTCAGACCCTCAACAAGCTGGTGGAGCGACTGGACAAGACAGAGAAAGGTGACCGATCAAACTGTTCTTTTCTTTTCTTTTCTAATTGATAATTTTGTTTCGTAGTTTTTCTCAGAGAGAGAGAGAGGGAGAGAGAGAGGGAGAGAGAGAGAGAGAGAGAGAGAGAGAGAGAGCAAATCATTTGAATTGTTTAACTTGCTATTTAGCAAACTAGACATGTTTACGTGATGCTTTTATTTATCAGAAGAACAACACATTTCATGGCTTACCACATTTATATATCACACAGACAAGTAGTGACTTCTTGACAAATATTTGACATCAAGGAGACAGGCATTGTAGCTTGTAAATAGTAGTCAGTAGTTTTATTTGTATTATCACAAAACAAATGTTCCCTCAGTTTAGAAATAGGTAGCGTGGTAGCAGAATTGTATCATATTATTAGAGTGTCTTTCCATTTGATGATTACTATAGTATTCATTGACTTCCTTACAATTAGTACAATGAATGCATCAGTACATGTATATACATGTTTTTTATTTTATGAATTTGTTAGAGGGTTAATTTTTTTAATTTGAATTCAGACATTCAGAATGTTGATAAAGAGCTGGAGAAATTATCAAAGCAAAATGATAAGTTGCAAGAGACATTAGACAAGGAATTGGAGGAAAAAGCAACAGGTAAGAAAACAGGGTTGTTTGTACCATATTGGTTGGATGTTGGCTGTATCATATGATACAATATCATATTATGTATCAAATGTGATACAGTATCATACATAGAGAATAATACATACCCTTTTCCATATCACAGCTTGTATCAGCCCGAGACTCCAATATCAGCCCGAGGGCCGAAGGCCCGAGGGATGATATTGGTCGAGGGCTGATACAAGCTGTGATATGGAAAAGGGTATCTATTATTATATTTATTACATACTTAGTAATAAATTTTTAAAAAAACAACAACTTGAACAAATTGATTATTCATTTTATCTGAAAAAAAGTCTGCACATGTACACATGTATTTAATAAAAATATGAGTTCTTCTTGTTTTAACAAACATGAAGCTACAGAACAGAATTTCATCAGGTTTTAAAAGTTGACTGCTTTAAACATTAGCTAGCATTTGAAGTTTTCAACTGCACTTAAAAATGTCGACTGTAACTGAAAATATGTTATTTTTCGTCTGTAAACATGCAAAAATGCCGAAGCGAAAAAAGGCAGAGGAGTTCCGAAAGGGGTGTGATACGGATCCGTATCAGCCCTAGAGGGCTGATAACCTGTATCAGCCCCGGAGGCCGATACGGATTTTGTGATGTCATCTGTATCGCATATGCCAAAAACCAGTATTTATTACTAAGTATGTAATAAATTATCATATTGCATCATTATTTATTACGGTATTATATTGTATTATATGATATATATTGTAAGTGTGATAAGATACAGTTGTGTGTTTTAAATTATTTTATTACATACTTAGTAATAAATACTGGTTTTTGGCATATGCGATACAGATGACATCACAAAATCCGTATCGGCCTCCGGGGCTGATACAGGTTATCAGCCCTCTAGGGCTGATACGGATCCGTATCACACCCCTTTCGGAACTCCTCTGCCTTTTTTCGCTTCGGCATTTTTGCATGTTTACAGACGAAAAATAACATATTTTCAGTTACAGTCGACATTTTTAAGTGCAGTTGAAAACTTCAAATGCTAGCTAATGTTTAAAGCAGTCAACTTTTAAAACCTGATGAAATTCTGTTCTGTAGCTTCATGTTTGTTAAAACAAGAAGAACTCATATTTTTATTAAATACATGTGTACATGTGCAGACTTTTTTTCAGATAAAATGAATAATCAATTTGTTCAAGTTGTTGTTTTTTTAAAAATTTATTACTAAGTATGTAATAAATATAATAATAGATACCCTTTTCCATATCACAGCTTGTATCAGCCCTCGACCAATATCATCCCTCGGGACTTCGGCCCTCGGGCTGATATTGGAGTCTCGGGCTGATACAAGCTGTGATATGGAAAAGGGTATGTATTATTCTCTATGTATTGATAAACATTGTATCTAATAATACTGTATGAAATGAACATATGATTATCATACAATTTTTTGACATATAATATACAATATTGTGTCAAAACAGTATCCATGATTATCCAAGATCATAAAGTATGATTTTCATATAATGTGTTCAAGGTGGTCTCATTAAGGTGATGCCTCATGAAGGTGATGCCTCGTCTCGGTGAGCTTTGTAATCTTGATTACCTATGTTCCAGATTTAGAATTATCTATAGGCATTTTAAAATCCTCAATTGCTTAAAATATATGCTAATTTTGGGAAAGGTATCCCAGGGTGCATTAAAATCAGAAGTATCCATCAGTGCTTGAATATTACGAGAAAAAAGCAAATTGTTGATATTTTTACATAAAAACAACATTGGAAAATGGCCCATTCTCTATTGCTTAAGTGCACTCGTTCTTCCATGTTTTTGATCAGTTACATGCATATTTAATATTATTGGATTTCAAGCATTTGAAAAAAAATATTGCAGGTCCATCTAAGTTAGATAAAACCTTGTCTAGCAATGAACCAACAAAATCATCAGGTTCCTCCTCATCAAAATCATCTTCTCCTGTGTCATCATCATCCTCATCAACAGCAACATCAAAGGATCGAATCAAAATAAGGGTTACAAAACTGAACAAAGGAGAGTATCAGAAAAATGCACTGAAAAGTACCCCAGAGACTCAAAAACTTGAGGAAGATGTCCAAGATCAGCTACAAAAAGCAGGATTAGATCTTGGAAGTAAGTTTCTGTGTTTTCTACAACAATTAGTTTTTCACAATTTACATGTTTCAGTGTTTTGAATGCAAGATGACAAAAAAATTGTAAACTATTCAGGAGATTCCTGAATTTGT
This sequence comes from Magallana gigas, assembly GCF_963853765.1. Classification (NCBI taxonomy): domain Eukaryota; kingdom Metazoa; phylum Mollusca; class Bivalvia; order Ostreida; family Ostreidae; genus Magallana; species Magallana gigas. Next base: position 27,426,210 of record NC_088857.1, on the reverse strand, counting down.
ATCTGTAACTTCTGAGCTTGTTTCTTGGATTAGGTGGGAAGATCCAGGTGAAGATTATCACTGCTGGGTATGTGGATGATAAGGATGATGTTCATCTTCTGTCAGCGGAGGATTCCAGTGCATTCAAAAACATGATAGTTTCTATTTTGGTATAGTATATGACTTCATTTATTTGTAGATGATATTTGACTCTGTCTCTCAACCAATTGAAGAGCAATAACATTACAATAATATTACATGTGATTATTGTCATCCCCTGCTTAAGATCTTTCGTATTACATGCAGTATGGTATAATCAAAATGGTGTCCTGCTGTATTACAGGGAGGGGATCATGAAGCAGCACAGGAGGAAGCCAGATATACAGAAATGGAGTCCAATTACAACAAGGTCTGGGGCAAAGACAAAAAGAAACCATCAGGGGTCCTTCCATAGGATAGTCCCCCCCACACCCTTACACTCTGTGTCTTTCAACATTATTTTATATGGTGATTATTGGTGTTGTGTTTTATGTATGAATATGAAGTTTATTAGGTTACACCTTTTTTTTTACTTCTGTGGTTTCAACAATACTTTAGGACATCAAATTTTGTTGATTTAATGAAATTCATATTTTCAAGGAAATGTAAATTCATGGACTATGACTCTGTCAGTAGACTTTCTTATGATATAGGTGTGCAGTCAAATTTTTGCCTTGTTTTGCTTGTCTTTCCCCTTGACCCCATTGACAGTAGTTGAATTTCAAAATTGGGCTAATTGAAAACTGCAACATACTTCATTTTAATGACAACCATGTGAGAGTAAATTAAAACAGAGGAAAAAATTATTTACAACTGTGAGAGGGGGGGGGGGGTATAACCTTGTAAAGAGTATCTTTTTTCTATGAACATTGGTGTTCAAGAAATATTGATGAAACCACAGTATAATTATAATCAAACATGGTGTTTGAGCAAGTTTTGGTGCTTTCTTTCAAGTAATATTTCATCATTTCTGTGTTTAGAATAAATAGCCTGTGAACGTGAAATGAATGATTGTGTGCGTTTTTCTTTTACATTGCATTTGTATCTTTTTTGTTTAAAATGTGCATTTTTCATTGGTGTGGATACTCTTTTGATACCATTTAAAGAATTACTGTGGAATCATAATTGTTTTTTGCTTTTTTGTTGTTGTTTTTTTTTTGGGGGGGGGGGTAATGTTTGTGGCTTTCGTGGGAAACTCTTGCCCTTGAATTAACATCCCCACAAACCTATACACAATCATTTGTTTAATATTTATTGAAATTATCCTGATTACACTACCAACATTAACCCCCCCCCCCCCCCCCCGACAAATAAGAATTATTCCACAGTAGAAGTGCAATAAAATCTTGTAGTAGTTTAAAACCTACAGGTAAAAATACTGGTACCTTGTACATGTACATGGTTCTTGCATATTTTTTGTTTTTTGTTCTGTGATCTGAATGTAAATGCATACAGTCAAGATAATCACAGTAAAGGTGGAAATTATAAATGAATGTTCTTAGGTAGAATATGTTTTGAAGTATTTTTAAAGATTGTTTAAGTTTTTGTTTTGTGCATGGCTATTCACATATATTTGACACATTTATCTTTAAGTTTAGTATAAATAATTTAGATGAAATGAAATGAAATTTTTTTTTGGTTTATGATAATTTTTTTTAGTAAATATTCAATGCGGGATTGGAGAGGTGTGATTTAAAATGATCTTTTTTTTTTTTATATAAATTTGTCTTATTATTTACAATCTTTAAGTACATTCTGCCAGTAAGAAATATTTGTAAATTTTGTTTTTGCTGTTATTCTTATATGTTTACTACAACAATCTATGAATTGTCTGAATTTGTCAGGATTATAACATTCCAAGTTGTGCTCATTGTTTGCTTTACCAGTAATTCTCCATGTTTAGATTTTGTATTAAAAGCCCACCATCAATGCAATGACAGCTGATTCACTGAGTGCAGCATCTTGAAACCACGTATGTGTGAATTGAATTTCATAGAACTAGTCGGTTAATACATGCAGTGCAATCTTGACACTAAATTTCATTAATACTGTAAAGAAGATACAACAGTTATACGTGTATATAGACATTTGTGTGCCTTCAGTCGTTTAGTTTTTATGAACTTGTCAATCAATTTACACATATTTATTGTTTTTCCTTGTCTCATCTATACTACGATATTAAAATAATAGACTCGAATTTTTGGCTTTTAGTACTCGTCTGATAAATCGGAAGAGTACTGTCTTTTGTTTTATATATTTAAAACATCATTGGTACTTGAAGATTACCAATTTGTTTTTATTTTTTCTCAATCGAGCTTCGCTAATTAATAATGAACGAAAATTCCAAAAAAAAAAAAATCCGGAATTTATCTGGATTTTTTGGATTTTACAATCTTGTGCATGCGCATAACATCCATGCTAAAGTCACAGGAGGCTCTTTATTTAGTTTATGTTTCCACATTATCACATTTGCATGGATAAACTCTGAAATAATAATTCAAATACGTGTAAATTTTCATTGAAAATTTGTTACTCTGTTCATCTATAAAAATTTACTATAAAAAAAAATCTCGATAGTTTCGAATGTCAACATGCTGCAATTTGCTGCTATATACATTACAGGTATGTGGGAGGCATTTTAACTGTGGTGAAGGCCTATCCCGAAACACAGTTAGATTATTCTAACTAAGCAGAGTGTAGTGATATTAATCGCATTACTGTAGGCTCAAAGCTTGGTAATGTAAATGTCATCAATACCTGAATACGGTGTGACAATGTATTTATTTCGTAAATATCCCGGCGATATCATATGCAATGTCAACCCGTGCACGCACGGGTCAAAGTCAAGTTTTAACTAAAAAGAATAAAAGTAGATTATTTTAATACTATCATATGCGAACGACATAGTGTTTATAGTAAAAAACTAAACAATAATAAACAGGTCTAGGCAACCTCCGTTTTTGGAGGATAGCTCAATTTCAAGATGGCTGCTGATTTTAACCATATATGGAAAGTCACTTTGCACTGTGGGTGAAATTATCCTCCATTTTTGGAGGATATCATGGGTATATTTCAAAGGCTTCGTGCATATCTTTAATGAGAAAATGCAAGCACCAGACCATATGGGAATTAAAGTTAAGGAAATAAACTAATAATCATATGCGGCGATTTGAAATTCTACGTATAGTATTTTCACAATATGCTTTGAAAAAGTGTACTTCCTGTGTTCAGTTTTACAAATGACATAGACTATTTACATCTGTTTCATTTAATAAAAATCACAAAATAATGATGTTTATTTCTCATTAAAACATTAATGAGTTCATTCACGTTTAGAGACACATAATAGATATCTTGATCTGCTATATTGTACATGTACAAAGTAAATGTTTGCATATACCTTAGGAACTTTGTAGCTCATTCTAATTAATTCACAGGTTATTAAGTATCATTTAAATTTAATCCCTTCACACAAAAAGACATTGTTAAATTTTATTAATCAAAATGATACCATTTATAGATATCAATTATCCTGAATATTGAAAAAAATGTGAGAGTCTTCACATAAAATATTTTTCTTTAAAATCAGCCCTGCAATTATTTAAACTTAAATATTTATTAAATATTATCAATAGATATAATTAATAATAGCTAAATAAGGTGATAATTTTATTGTCTAATAATTATATTTTGTTCATAGTTAACTCCCTTTGTAAAAACAGAGTTAATTGCCCTTCATCTGAAAAGATCCACCAGGGGGCGCAAACATCTATCCATCAATTTTGGAGGATAAAATCTATCCTCCAAAAACGGAGGTTGCCTAGACCTGATAAAATGCATACCCCCCCCCCCCCCCTCAAAAAAAAAATTGCATACTTCATTGATATAATCATAAATTATAGCTGTGCAATTATAAAATGACCAACTGACTTCTTATTCTTAGTAGTTTAATAAGGTAAACATATTTCACAAACATAATTTATTAATTAACTAATAATGTTTTAAGGATGTTCAATCGGTTGAAACTAATATTTAGAAAGCTGGATGGTTTCGAAAAAAAGTTCATCGACTAGACTCGGGTCCGACCTCTCACACGTTTGATATTTCTGACTCCAATACTGGTACATCTCTTCGTTCAGAAGTGAGGACAAAAGGCTTGCCCGGTAGTAGGCCTCGCGACAGTCCAGCTTTTCACAAACTACCCTGACAACATCAAAGTAGTAAGTAAAATTGTCCTGCATCTTTTGCCTACAAAGTCCACGGTAAAGATAAATCAACATCTTGAACTTTGTTCTTTCGTTGAAATCGTAATATTTCTCCAAAATCTCCACTGAACAATCTGGATGGCTTTCACAGTCCATCTTCTCTCTGTACATTGTGTCCATGATCATTCGCTGAAAGTCCAATCCCATTTCATAGTCTTTAACCACACAAAGTACATGTTCAAGAAGACTCCAACGAAGAGTATTCAACTAATCTAGCGTATCTTTGATCTGGTCCGAGAACCAGACTGAGTGATCAATTGTGTTGTTACTAGAAATGAAGTAGCAAGAGATGCATTTATTAGCTCACCTGAACCGAAGGTTCAAGTGAGCTTTTCTGATCACCCGTTGTCCGTCGTCCGTCCGTCCGTCCGTCCGTCCGTCTGTCCGTCCGTCTGTAAACTTTTCACATTTTCAACTTCTTCTCAAAAACCACTGGGCCAAATTTAACCAAATTTGGTACAAAGCATCCTTATGGAAAGGGGATTATAAATTGTTAAAATAAAGGGCACAGCCCTTTTCAAAAGGGAGATAATTGCGAAACAGTGAGTATAGGGTGCATGTCTTTAAAAATCTTCTTCTCAAGAACCACTGCACCAGAAATGCCAATATTTACACAAAAGCTTGTATATATAGTGAAGATTCTAAATTGTAAAAATCGTGACCCTCGGACCAAAACTGGGGCCCCAGGCGGGGTTCAAAGTTTAACATAGAAATACATAGGAAAATGTTTAAAAAATCTTCTTCTCAAGAACCACTGCACCAGAAATGCCAATATTTACACAAAAGCTTGTATATATAGTGAAGATTCTAAATTGTAAAAATCGTGACCCTCGGACCAAAACTGGGGCCCCAGGCGGGGTTCAAAGTTTAACATATATAGAAATACATATGAAAATGTTTAAAAAATCTTCTTCTCAAGAACCACTGCACCAGAAATGCCAATATTTACACAAAAGCTTGTATACATAGTGAAGATTCTAAATTATAAAAATCGTGACCCTCGGACCAAAACTGGGGCCCCAGGCGGGGTTCAAAATTTAACATAGAAATACATAGGAAAATGTTTAAAAAATCTTCTTCTCAAGAACCACTGCACCAGGAATGCCAATATTTACACAAAAGCTTGTATACAAAGTGAAGATTATAAATTGTAAAAATCGTGACCCTCGGACCAAAACTGGGGCCCCAGGCGGGGTTCAAAGTTTAACATAGAAATACATAGGAAAATGTTTTAAAAATCTTCTTCTCAAGAACCACTGCACCAGAAATGCCAATATTTACACAAAAGCTTGTATGTATAATGAAGATTCTAAATTGTAAAAATCGTGACCCTCGGACCAAAACTGGGGCCCCAGGCGGGGATCAAAATTTAACATAGAACTACATATGAAAAATGTTTAAAAATTTTCTTCTCAAGAACCACTTCACCAAAAATAACAATACATACACAAAAGGTTGTATATATAGTGAAGATTGTAAAAATCGTGACCCCCGAACAAAAGTGGGGCCCCAGGAGGGGTTTAGATTTTAACATATATAGGAAAATGTTTTAAAATCTTCTCAAAAACCATCGTGCAACTGTTTGGGATATTACTATGCATACATGTACATCCTTAAATAATGTAGATTCAAAAAATTGAAACTCCCGGACAATTGATGGGCACCAAGAGGGGTTCAAAATTTAAACATTTTAAAAAACAAAGGAAAAGTTTAAAAATTTTCTTCTCAAGAACTACAATGTTTTAGTTAGTGGAATATCTATGCATGCATCCTTCGCTTATGTAGATTCCTAATTCGTAAAATTGGGACCCCCGGACCAATAATGGGGCCCCAAGATGGGGTCAAAGTTTATTATAGAAATATAAAGGTAACAGGTTAAAAAATCTTCTTCTCGAGAACTACAATGCTTCAATTTGTGAGATTACTATCATGCATACAACCTTGGATAATGAAGGTTCGACAGTTTTAAAATAGTGACCCCTGGACTAATACTAGGGACCCAAGATGGGTTTAAAGTTAAATGTAGAAGTACCGGTATATATGGAAAATGTTTAAAAATCTTCTTTTCGAGAACTACAATGCATCAATTTGTCAGATAACTACGTAAGCACCCTCAAATAGTGTAGATTCGAAATTATAAAAGCCGTGACCTCAATCTAATACTGGGGCCCCAAGAGGTGTTCAAAGTTTAGCATAGAAATATAGAGGGAAAATGTTGAAAAATCTTTTTCTAGGGAACTATAATGCTTCAGCTTGTGAGATAACTATGCAAGCATCCTTAAATAATGTAGATTCCAAATAATTAAAACTTTAGCACTGGACTAATACTGTGGCCCCAAAAGGGGTTCAAAGTTTAACATAGAAAGATATATTGAAAATGTTTTTAAAAAGTTCTTCTCGAGAACTATAATGCTACAGTTTGTGAGATTACTATGCAAGGATCCTCAAATTGTGTAAACTCTAATGTAGTGGAACCAAGAGTTATCTTTCTTAATGTTCTGTACAGTCTGAGAGTTATTCCTCTTGAAGTGGAACTCTTCTACGTTCAGTTTTTCAGGTTGTGTACGTGCGGTCCCACCGCAGTGCTACACATTTTCATTCCTATGTTACTATTTATGTTGTTCAAGCCAACCATAAACCTCTGACCATTACTGGGTCCCCAGAAAGGGGTTCAATGTTTAAAATAGAAAAAGCATATGCTACGAAATGTAATGTTACAAGGAACTGCTGTTCAGGTGAGCGATGTGGCCCATGGGCCTCTTGTTTTTGATGTGAGTGACGAGAGAAATTAACAGATAAAATAAGCAATACCCCATACTCGAAGACCAACAGTTTAATGAGAGTTCTTCATATGCGTAGAAAAATACTGCTTTTTAAAAGTAAGTGGTTATGAAAATGTCTCCCAGTCCATGACTGCAAATGACCAAGAAGACTATGAGACAATATCTGAAATAAAGACATCCAATACTCATTGTTCTATACTTTAAAAAACTATATATTTAAAAAAAAACAGAAGTGACTATGAAATCGACTCAATGATTCATACTTTACCTCTGATTTCTGCTTAAGCTTCTTGACAAAGTGTTTTTTTCAGCAACGCCAAAACAAAACGTTACTGAATCAATCATATTAAGCACTCGCAAAAAAGAAATACAAATTTAATGTTTTGACTTTGTCACGGGTAATTGATTTCAATCGTTATTGTCTTCCTTTTTTTAACTATTAATGAAAAGAAATAAATTTTACATTATTCATTTAATAAGGAGAACATATAGAAGTTTTGTATAGTGTAGACTTGTCTGGTAACTTAAGGCGAATGTCAGAAAGCGATGTTGACTTGTTATAAGATCATGTCGACTTGTAGTGTCTTAAATGTACTTGTTAGATGTTCGTGTCGTGTCGACATATAGTGTCTATATATACTTGTCAGATGTTCGTGTCGACTTTTGGTATCTTTATCGACTTGTCAAATGTTCGTGTCGACTTATGGTATCTTTATATTGTTATTAATTATAGCTGTGCAATTATAAAATGACCGATTGATCTCTTCTTGATATAATTTAATAAGGTAAACATATTTCACAAACATAATTTGTTCATTAACTTATGATGTTTTAAGGATATTCAATGGGTTGAAACTAATATTCAGGAAGCTGGATGGTTTCCAAGAAAAGTTCATCGACTAGACTCGGGTCCGACCTCTCACACGTTTGATATTTCTGACTCCAATACTGGTACATCTCTTCGTTCAGAAGTGAGGACAAAAGGCTTGCCCGGTAGTAGGCCTCGCGACAGTCCAGCTTTTCACAAACTACCCTGACAACATCAAAGTAGTAAGTAAAATTGTCCTGCATCTTTTGCCTACTAAGTCCATAGTAAAGATAAATCAACACCTTGAACATTGTTCTTTCGTTGAAGTCGTAATATTTCTCCAAAATCTCCACTGAACAATCTGGATGACTTTCATAGTCCATCTTCTCCCTGTACACTGTGATGCACAGTATCAGGCAATCGACAGCTTGTTTGGTTCTGTATTTAGTTAGCAAAAACCATGCAAGATTGGTTAAAAGCTGACACCTATTGCTAACCATTGGAGCTGGGACAAGATGACTTGCATAATCTTTAGCACAAGCATCCCCCACAACTTCGCCTAGGGTGACTGGCTGCATATTCAAACTCAGCTCGGAAGACATATGCATCCCCAATCTTTCATCGGAATATAAAAGAAACCACCATTGACTGTCTAAAGAAATTCCTTGAACAGCTTCATTGAAAAACGATTGGAACGGTACTTGGTCGTCACATGTAGCCACAGTTAACCTGTCTTCGAAAGCACCTTGTAAAGTACCCAAGGCCTCATTGAATCGCTTTCGTAATATATTGGACCGAGCTATTTTAATCGCATATGGAACAAAACAGTTTAGAACACTTTCTCTAGTGTTACGTGTAATCTTGAACTGTTCTTTGTCCTCCATGATCACTTGCTGAAAGTCCAATCCCATTTCATGGTCTTTAACTATACACAGTACATGTTCAAGAAGACTCCAACGAAGAGTATTCAACTTATCTAACGCATCCTTGATCTGGTCTGAGGACCATTGATCAATTGTGTTGTTACTAGAAATGAAGTAACAAGGGATGCATTTATTTTCGATGTGAGTGACGAGAGAAATTAACAGATAGAATAAGCAAGACCCTATACTCGAAGACCAACAGTTTAATGGGAGTTCTTCACATGCGTAGAAAAATACTGCTTTTAGAAAACCAGTGGTTATGAAAACGCCTCTCAGTCCATGACTGCAAATGGCCAAGAAGATTATGAGACAATATCTGAAATAAAGACATCCAATACTCATTGTTCTATACTCCAAAAAAAACTTTTTAAAAAACGCAGTTGATTATGAAATCGACTAAACGATTCATACTTTACCTCTGATCTCTGCTTAAAGCTTCGTTACAAAGTGTTCTTTCAGCAACGCCAAAGCAAAACGAAAACTCAATATCTGGATTCACACTTGTTGGATGTGCTTCACTGACGACATGACAACCATCCGCAACAATGGAATTGATGATCGTCTCGGGGGGCCATTTTGATGGGCGTTCCCTCGTTATCCACTCGCTTGCTTCTTCTGGCCATGGACACGAAGCTGCTGATTTGTATACGTATGTTGGGGAAAATGTCGGATAATGGTATGCGCTGGCTTCTTTTTTTTCTTCACTAACCATATTTTGTCGCACGGGTGGGAATACAGAACTCTTAGGAATGCAAACTAGGCTTGTTTGCTCCTCGGATGTGCCCGATTGAAACGAGTCGTTCGTAAGAAGGTATAAGTACCCAGGATGTACGCCATCACTGCTTATTATACCAAATTTTCTTCGTGCCTTGTTTGCGTCCCTACTACTTGTATAGATTGTCATGTTATTGTAAAGAAGAAGAGTTGGCACATCAGACCAGTTTTTGTGCTCATTTTTACCCTTGAGTTTTTCTGTCAGAAACATATAGTCAACAAACAACCCATTAACGATATCTCCTATCAGCTTAATAGGTAGCTGCTCCGCTGCGGTGTTTGTCGATTTTGCAGACGTTTCTGGATATTGGTACTCTGAAGAGGCGCTTTGCTGCTCTTGGTATTCCATTGGTATAACTTTATGCATCCACTTATCAGCGTCATTTAACACATTGTTTATTGGTAACAATGTCTTAAGCAGGAATGACATGTGAAGAGACGGTATATCAGAGTAAGGATCTATATAATCCTCAACGAACACTTCTTTCTTTAGGCCATCTGAAATAAACAAGTAAGAGGCATTGAACAATAATCTAACACAGAACAAAATATCTGTAGTCTTTATTATTAAAGTACAATAATCACCTTCAATTTCCGAAAAGTTGCTTAAGAACTTCTCTTCTTCTTCGTCACTGGATAATTCTTCTAAAATAACAAATCAAAATCACATTCGAAACACTGTTGACATTACAATTTGTTTAGCTTAGGCATTTAATCTAGTATTGGTTTCTTATAAACATTGTGAAAATAACGACACAAGCACATTCTAAAAACTAACTAAACTTGTTACAAGTTAAGATAGTATACCTTGGTCTCCATCCTGAATTTCTCTTAGACTCACGTAGTGAAATTCACCGACGTGCCCCAGGTGAAGTGACACCTGGTCTTCCTTTGCTTGAGATGTGTTTATTTTTGTAATTTCCTCCTTCTCGCCTCCATGTAATACTTCAATATTTCGTTTAGTCACCTGAATTTGAAAGGAACAAAATTTACAATACTGGACTCCTTTTAATAAACTTAATGCTTGTATGCTGATACTGTATCTCCAAGGGTCTTCATTAAAAGGTTATAATTTTATAAGTACCGATAATTCGTACAGAATAACTTGTACATTCTATTCAGAATGATAACCATGTTAAGAAATTGCAATAGAAAAAAAAATTAAGACTTTTTTTTTTACATAGACTTATTTCTTAACTAGAATCCATAGGCAAAAATGAAAAATTGTTTTATGTTTAAACACAAACCATGAGTATGCTTTTTTGCGAAATCATTTATATTAAAGCCTTAATCTCCTCTAGCCGTCAACTAGAGCTAGCAATGTTCCATATCAATATTTTCTGTAATATATGTAACATTTTAGCATTAATTTTATGTTTCGCCCTCATTGTTAGTGGACAAATATAAAACAAGAATACGTTTTTGTTGAAAAAAATTGTGTTACAAATGACACAGAAAAATGGAGTTGAAATAATACGGTATTTTGACTCCTCAGTACAATGTCGGAAACTTTTATGGCTGATTACAACACAATAAGCCAAAACCTCCAAATAATATAATTATGTTTTTTACACATGTACATGTACCATACGAGTTTAAACGAACATATGAATTCGGAAACGAAAGGAACTAGTAATTACGATGCAATTCGCATTTTTAATTAACTTACAGTGTTAACTTAGTGGTGATAAGAGTGAAATTTTCTTGGTGCTAAGGGCGTACAACAACACCAATATTCCCTACCTGTGATATCGCCTGAAGCACCAAATGGTCTCCCCACTGCCCTTCTTGAGACATACGATTAAGATAATCAGACCAAGATTCTCCATCCATAAACATTTCAAAGTGAGTCCCATCTTCTGATTCGGGATTGCTTCTCAAGTGCTCCACACATGCTTGACGAAGAGATTTGGAACTAAATGAATAATCGTTATTAAGTTCTAGTTGATCCACTATGGCAGCAAACATACAGTTTCCATCCGGTACAACATTATGAATGGCATAGTTTTTTGACTTTGCAGCTGATGTCATTGCTTTCATAAGCTTCATAAATTGGCCTTCGCAATCTCTTCTGCCACATCCTGTGGTTAAATACACATGTATTTGAGTTTAAGGATAAGATAAAGATTAACATGAATTTCATATTGATTAATTATATCATACTTCTTACAGAACAAAACAGTGCAGATGAAAACATAAGTATTTTACCTGCGCAGGTGTGTTTCGACAGTTTCTTTTTCCTTCGTGCCGACGGAGACGCTGTTTCTTCCTTTTTTATGATTTTATTCTCTAGGTCGGGTGTGCTTTCATTAGATAACTGACGGTCACTTACCGGTGCACCCTCTCTCTGACCCTCTGTTTTTAGAATCTTGTCCCCAACTTTATGTTGTCCACTGTCTTGCAAACTTTCGTCGTCCTTTATCATTCCGGGAGCTGGCAATTCTGTTACTTTTGGTATTTCCATAAGCTGGGATTGTTCAACAGTTGGTAGATTTGAAGTTGTTGACTTGGATGGCAAAGGTGAAATATTTTCATTCGTTTTCAATGATTCAAAATCATTCTTAATAAATTCCATATTCCAGTTGTAACCATATCGAAAATCGCCGGAAAACATACCCCACGGCTGGTCATACATTGAGTTATAATTCCAGTTTGCATCGAGTTCATTGCTTTGTAGTGACATTTTTTTCCATTCTGGTTGCTTTCGTGAACTACTACTCTTATAGTCCGGTAACCCATTTTTAGATTTTTCCTGAACGTTTGGGATATCAGATGATACAACATTCACAGAACTGCGTGCGTCTTCAAATGTTGTTGTTTCTTTATTTGTCTTCATATTAATCTCTTGTTCTGTGTCTTTTTCTCTACTGCTTTGATGATGAGATATGTCTTTCTCTCCATTGCCACTAACATTATCTAGATGCTCAGTGTCTTCAGTTTCTACGGTTGTTGTCTCGTCTTGTTTTCTTTGAAAACCTTGCTCAAAAGAGCACTGTGAACTTTTTTCTTTATCCCAAATTTCATCATCGTTATTTATTTCATTTTTATTGAAGTGAATAATGTTAGTGAATTCATTTAAACTAGTTTTTGATTCTAAGCCTTGAGAAGTCGGAGAAGGAAGCTCGCGCCCTTCCTGTTCATTTATTTTATCGGATGTACAACCAGATGCTAAACTTTTGCTCCCATCATCTATGTTTTCTTCTGCATTGACATTTTTCTCCAAAACATTTAGTTTTCCTGATTGTTTGATGCTGTCACAGTGTGTTCTGTCAACGTGTTCGTGATCCAAACTAGTCTTTTCCGATGCAGGGATCTCATTCCTCGGTAGAGACTCTCTTCTTAAACCCCCGTTGCTTGAATTGTTGCTGATCTTTCTTGAAATAGGCTGCTTTTTCGTATTACATTTAACATCGTGTTTTTTATCAATGTCTGGAACAACTACAAAATATGTAAAGTTGGGAGTAAGATAGGGCACCATCTTTATTATTTATTCTTCGTGTCTGTTATTGAGAAACTCTTCGTTGACCAAATTTTTTTAATATATACTAGCTAGTATAAAATGCAGTGCGTGTGTATGTGTGTGATATTTTATTCTGATGTCTACTAGTTGTATTACCTATTTCCTGTAAAAGACTGCACGGACACTCAACTCCACTGGTCATAAGAAGTAGTTTTGTTTTCATTTCATTGCAACTAACACACAGAACCTGGTGAAATCAAAAGTAGAAAATCAAGGTTCTAAATTAATATAACTAGAAATAAATCTTTAACAGAAATGATGGCAAATATTTAGATAAATAAGGGATGTATTACCCTCTGGCAGTCATGACAGTGAATTCTTTTCCCGTTACAATTCAGTGTTGATCTACATAAATCACACACCTCCATTGCTTCCCTAAATCAGTTCTAAATTTAGTACAGTTTAATGTAGTTGGCACTGTACGATTTGTCGTAAGAAAACATCCGAATTCAGTTTCAATATTCCTATGAAGACAGGAAATTTTTTTCTGAATATGAATTGATTGCAAGAAATAGATCTAGAGTGACTGAACGTTGTTGGAAATTTTCATTTACAGTCTACTTTCGGTTTATATAGGTTTGGGTTTTTCGAAAGATAGTTTAATTAAACTATTTTTAAACACACACACACACCGAGGCATATTAACCAATATGTTTAAATCGTCGATATATTTTTATAATGTTGGTTATCAAAACTTCCTTCTTTTAGTATTTTGATACACACATGTATTGTACAAGGAAACTTTTCCTTAATTGCTTTAGTCTTAAATACAGTTGTATAAATATAATTCTGTGCACATTTTACATGCATATATATATTTAATTAAACCGGCTTAGTCTTCGTTTCTATATTCTGACTGGTAGTTCATCTGAATGATTATTATTTAATACATGATTGGATTATCTAAATATCCAATGTCCAATATTTATTAATGTTATTGTTTCTATTAAACTGATTGTTAGTCAAAACAGGTTTCATGCGCGGATCTAGTGGGGGTGGAGTACCTCCTGGAAAAATCAAATTTATTACATTCACATCGTAAAATAAACTATCAAAAATAGTCTTTGAACCCCCCACCCCACCCCCTCCGCGGGAAACAAATTAAAATGGATTTTTTTTCTCGATCCGCGCATTGATTTGGTTCTCAAGGTATATTTACCATTTAAAAATAATTTAATATCCCACGTTTTTAAACGAAATTTAAGGTAAAAGCGAGTATTATCGTTATAACTTAAACAGTGTTAAGACTTAATTTGTGGCATGGACCACAGGGGCCAAGCCCGTTTTGACATTAATTTCAATGTAATCATAAATAATTGGTTACTTTAAATTAATGTCAAAACGGGCTTGGCCCCTGTGGTATGGACAGACCCTGTCGGGCAGAATCATTTTCAGAGAAGAAATTTAAGCATTTTGCTATAATTTTAAGTATAAGGAAAGATTTTCTAGCAAATAAGATTTGTCAAACCTATAAAACTATAACTCCATTATATATCTAGGGTATTTTGTATTTTATTTTTGTTTTGTTTTTGTTTTTGTTTTTCAGTTTTATTTGGGGTTTTTTTAAAGAATATTTACTGACTAGAAAGCACGACACACTAACGATGCAAACTGTCCTGGTTATGCAGTATTGCATTTTTATATTTCAAAGAATTGAACGTTACACATTTTAATTAATTGCAAATGTTGTAAGATCCGATTTAGAAATATATGTTAAGAAAAATATAAATATCTTTATTCTTGATGATGATGTTTACTTTATAATTTCTATTAATCGTCATGTCATTAACATATCGCTATGGAATGGCGTTTTCAATTTGTATCACATAAAAGCGAAAAAAATTTTATTTCTGATCATGATACGTTGTGAGCAATGCTTATATTATATAAAATTGTATAAATTATCTGTTCTTACCTTGAACCGCCATTGGACACTTGCAACATAGTAGATCAGTCGGATTAAGTGTTTAAAGTCAAAGACTTAAAAAAAAAGAAAGATTATCATTGATATTTCTAGTTAATCAATACAAGAAATCATATACAAGAAATGCTCGGAGAAGGGTAGAAAGGCGCATTTGCAATCCCACTGGACCATGCACGTTTAATCTCTCTCATGATGCAATATATGCCAGTCCCCAAAATAATTATACAGTCGTGTGCATTTTATAGACATCGATACATATCAACTGCTGTGAACACATTTCTTGTAAATTTATCACTAGTATTCAAAACAGTCTTTATTTTACTCATAACTCTCCTCTAATTTTTTTATGGCGCCTTTTCAGCATACTTATTTACAGCCAATCACTATCCACCTTCTGAGAGTTAATGTTGCCGACTATAAAATTGAAAACCGATATAAAGTAAAAAAAAAATTGAATAAGTATACATGTACAGGCATTGACTTCATTCTTGAAAAAAATAATACATGGGCATTGTTTATTATACAAACTCGCAAGTTATCAAACAGCTTTGACAAAGCTAATCAGGATTCTAGAGTATTCTGTCCTCGGTTATTGTTCCTAGTGCCTGTTTACTACGTTAAAAAACAAATATTCGGCAATGCGCTCACAAGAAGTTGTGCACAAAACTAAATTGTCTTGGAATCTTGAAATTTTGCTGTAATGGAGGAAACCATTATGCAATAATTTAGATATTTCCAAACCAATGGTTTTTGATGAACCAAATATCAACCATGATCTCCAGACACTAATGCAAACGAATGTCATAGAAATCTATTTTCACCCGCACTTGTCAACGGTACAAAAACAGAACAAACTTTTCCGTGGCTGAGTGTGGAAATTAAGAGTGCACATTTGAGCCGCCCCTACTTTACCCATTTCCGATATCCAAATGGCATTCATTAGGTAGCCTAATGGTATTGTGACACTGTTCCTGTCATTTCGCAGAACCATGAAACGCTTATTATCTTTTCCAGAGACAAAAACTTACTTTAAAAGTTTACTTTACCTGTAAGTTTATTACATCTTAACTTAGTAATCTTTGCGAGGTTTACTTTATTCATTTTCATTGGAACAAATTCTATTGATCGTTTATTCTTATGTTTCATCTGCCCTGTAATTTTATTACTCATAGCAACAAATTAAAACGAGTACTCGTATTGTAATCAAAAGAAAAACTAGCAAAACAAAAACGCACTGTAAGAATGTTTAATTTGATTATAAGGACACGTGACAAATATACACCAACAATAGTTAAAAGAAAGAAAAACATCAAAATTCATGCCTTAAAAAAATCTTGGGATACTAAATTATCGTATGAGTGTTACAGTTCTTTTAAAAAGCAAAGAAAAATTATATAGACAGAAAAAAAACCGTTAACGTTAAGGCTTGAAGATGCTCTTTGTCACTTCTCTTTTTTTGGGGGGGGGGGGGGGGGTTCTGCGACAGCAGTTGAATGGTAATCATTTGTCTGGTCAGACAAAAAGTAAACTCCATATTTAAAATTTAAGCATGCACGTTTCTTAGTTAAAATGAAACCCGAAATTTCAGTCAGGATTAAAACAAAATCTCGAAAATTAAACCATTTTCAAATAGCACTGACTGTATAGGTAAATCATTAACTTTAATTGCAATGTCAGAAAACATTCTTCAATATGCATTTTTGCTTAGGAAAATGTGAAAGCGTTCAATTTGTAAAATAACATATAGAGCCAATGAATCTGGATTTTAATTTCATTTTCAGGACTGCAGGGGGTGATAGTGTACTTCAAATTTTAATGTCATATTTATATTTTAACTCTTATTCTTATAATATTGCCATTTTGTTAGAATGATTTACTGTTCATCACTTAAATTGGTTAAATTCTAAATGATCTTGCATATTTTTCCATACAAAACCAACAAAAAATATCTTAACAATATGTTAAGTTTAGAGAATTAAATTAAATTTTTCTAACGGTGCATAAAGCTCGCTGTTCTTAACAAAATTCTTTGTAAACGAAAACATAAACATTTACGCATGCGCTGTGAAGAGACCAGTGACCGGATAAACAGAGCATGATAAGAAGTCATTTTCTCTGAAGACTTTTTCAATCAGATAGATTTGTGAAACATAAATCATTTTCTTAAAAGCTTCAGTGTATGACAAGAATAAATCACCCATCAAACAAAAAGATATTATTCCCTCCAAACCAGTTGACTCTCTCCTCACGCAGGCGGTCAGTTTACACCCCGATTTGTGTTGTTCCGTTCACATCAAAGTCTCAGTGCATCATTAAGTAGATTAGGCCAGGAGCTGAGGAGTCTAACTTTCGGTCAGACCTTATCAATAACTAGTTAATTTGATTTGATGACGTCCCCCTCATTAGGGAATAACAGGTGAAACATACAGAAGCAACTAATTAGCGATCAGCGTTTACATGTCTTTTAACGAAGTTACGCCTATTGTTCAACTTTGCTTTTAGGCTTGGCTTTTAGGGATTTCAAATATATAGGCACGAGCGTTAGTAAAATCAGTCCAAGAGAGAAATAATACAGCAGCAGAGCCGAAAGGAAACTCTAACGAAAACTTAGGTAAGATGATTTTTACACTCAGTTTTCGGCATATTTCAAACTGCCAAAACAACAAGAAAAAATCAAATTTTATATTTCTTTTTTAACTGTAAAGTAGATTTAGATCTAGTTTATACATTTGATGGGTAAGTTTTGAATTCTTTTTTTTTTTTTTTAGAAAAGGCGACACAAGCGATATTTTACTAAATGATTTTGTAAAAATATTTAATAAACTAATTTTAAAAAAAATAATAAAATTCCTAGAAAACATGTTTCTCCCATAGACTTTAACTCAAGCAATACCTTAAAAGTATGAGACACATTGCTTCGTTTATTTATTTATTTATTTATTTATTTATTTATTTATTTTTGCAATTTACAAATTTATACATCAGCCAATTAGTAATATCCATGTATTTAACAGAAGGTATTTCATCAAAATGATTTTTAATCAAAGGATTGAAAATATTGTAACATCTATCGGTTTTAATAATTGTTTATTTTTAATTTTCTCTTTTGGTTTACTGTTGTTATTTATTAAAACAAAACATGCTAATTTGAAATTGTTCTGAACAGAGGGAAACAATTCCTAAGTCCATGATCTTCTTTAATTCTTTTATGCTTTGAATATAATACATACATGTATGTTCAAATTTTCAATTTGTTATATATAAAAAAAAACCAATTATCAAATTTTATACCTGTATTAAATATAACAATACAGTCATTATTCATTGTAAAATTTTGAGTAACGGTGGGATTTTAGAATTTTTCTATTCACTCTATTGTTTCAATTTAGTCAACTTGAACAGAATCAAATTCACAAGGCTTCTGTGACTTTCTGTGTATTCAGACTTGGAGAATGCTAAAAATTATTATTTCTCCCCTTTTATCTGTTATATCAAAATCAAATAACTAACCATTGATTAGAACAGAATCTGAGTTCCATGATAACGATTTGGTTGATATTTTAGAACCATTTTAACAAGACCTTGGACTTTCAGTAGGACGTAGCTTTCTAATTCTTGCGTCAAAACAAGTTAAAATGACGCGGTTTCAAGCGAAATATGCACCGACTGCGTAGTCTTAGCTCAAAAGCCAGACAAATCTTGTTGATTTCAGAGAGCCATGGCCGAGTGGCCAGCAATGAAATAGACAGACCTACGTTACATTGCTGTTTGACACAACTACCCAAAGTCCAAGCTCTTGTTAAAATGGTTCTAATTGAAATACATTGTAAAGATGAAAAATCCTTCAAACTATTCACAACCCCTCAATTGCTTTAACTAGTCAGAAAAAAGGTTTCAAGAATTTCATAATACAATTCTTAAATGATAATTCTTTTTCAACGAAAAAAAAGTTTGGAAGGTTGCGTGCATTTACTAAATGATCGATTTGTCTTTTTTGCACTGACATCTTTTTTCAAGTGATGCTAATTTTGTTTCGTCGGTTCATCAAATAATACCGCAAAGATCAGACATCAAAGTGGCTTGATTAACTAACATAAGTTAAATGAAGTCTGATCTGTATATACATATACTGTTTTTGCGTTTCTTGCAAGGTGATAATTAATCTTTCATGAAATTCTTTAGTTTTAAATGACATGCAGTTCGTGTATAAATTGAAATTAGAATCACCAAAAAAATCTTTAAGTTTTTAAATATTTAAAGTATACTCACTTTGTAGAAGTTTAAATTATTGCCGATATAACATATATTTCGATAATACAAAAAAAACCCCGTTATTCTGGATTATACAATATATTATTCATATTACGATGGAAAAGTTTAGAAAATTTGAACGTTACACATTTTCTTTCAAAAACTGTCATCTTATGACACGTCTATCTAGCATTTTTCAGTTCATGTAAGACTTCTTGAAAGGAGAGTTTATAAATACTTTGTTTTTTTAATTAGAATGATTGAAAATTTCATGCATTTATTTCAACTCAGAGGGATTTCAAATGTGTATATTTATACATTGTATGTTCTTAAAATGATAATATTGTTATTTTTTAAATCAATATATTTTTTTATGAATTTTAACCATAAAAGAAAAATGAAGATATACTCGATCATCTCCATCGTCATCGCTTTGGTAGCAGTCATTGTTCTCAAAACGTCAGCATCCAAAGAAAACTCCAGAGGACTTACGAGACTCGTCGGACAACAGCCATTGCTATTCGGAAGGAGGGGAATGAACCCTAACATGAACAGTCTATTCTTTGGTAAACGGGCCGTGGACAGATCCACACTGGATGATATCATTGTTGAGAAGTGCTCTCGAATAATGGCTGCATGTCAAGAATACGCACATGAAAGAATGGGTGAAGACGACATTTAGTCTAATGTGTTGATTTTATGAACAAAACGAAACTTGTATATTGTTATCTCTTTTATCGCTGTACAATCTACGGAGAATTTGAATCAAAATGTAATAAGCATTTAAGTCAATACTTTATTTTTAAATTGATGACGGATTAATAAACAAAGCAATTGTTTCAATATTATCAAAACAAAACCTGTTAATTGCTAAATATGCTTTCTAAAACTGTTTGTACATCGTTGCTTTTGATGATTTGATGATGTCACATACATATGTCACGGTTTATGAATTTATATGAAATACATAAATGAAAAACATGTACTTCAATGCTTTGATTGATTTCATTCGCATGGAGGGCCGCAATGTTAATAGTATGCTAAAGTTTGGTAAAGTAATACAGACTAATAATTAGGGTGAGAACCTAGTAAGTTGCAAGAACTTGTGTTCGAACCCTTTGTATATTATATATACAATAAAATATGTTCGAACCACAGACTGTTAGTATATACTGATTTTTTTGTTATCCACTTGATAGTAACTTGTCACATGGTGATACTAGTAATGTGACGAATAGATGCCTTTTCTCTTTATCTTGAGCAAACGTTACGTCAAATATATTCTCCGAGGAAATGTTATTAATGATACTCATAAATAAAAGAATTCCCAATATTCTTACATAATTTTTAAACCAATATGTGGATTATTTCTAGGCACAGTCACATATTTCGTGAAATGAAAGCAGACACTATTTCGTTGACTTGTAGGATGCTAGCATTCTTCTGAGGAAAGCACGACTCGATTAGAGAATCATTAAAACGAACAGAAATATAAGTCCTTTTTACACTGAATGAGAAAATAGTCATTGGTGACTGCAGAAATAGCAGAGAATCAGACAATGTTCCCATTCTAGGGGTTCATAACCGGTGAATCACAAGGAAATTTAATTCTTTAGGACCAAAATATCTTAATAGAACCAGAAATACCATTAGTCTTTTAATATGAACAATGTCATATCTAGCATCCACGAGATGGACATCACACAAACCGAACAATTAATAGTGATCCATTTGTATACTGAATTCAAATAAGTTATTGTTAGAGAAAGCGTATATTTTCATTACACGAATAGACGAATAAGGAATTTGAAATCTTTTTGAAAATTACCGATTAAAAGAATAAAACGAATCTATGAATGACATTGAACAGTATAGCTATGAAGTCATGAAGAAATTCATTAATTTGATGCCATCAAACATATACTGATTACTCAATCCATATATATAAGCCAACCATAACTTTCCAGAGGAAAACAGCAAACAATGGTGAAACATCTTTTAGATTTAAAAGGACTATTGCGTGTTCAAAACGATTTATTTTCCACACACCTCGTTTGCCTACGGCAAAATTAAGTAAAAAAGTAAAAATACTTCATAGAAATCCCAGATCTATCGAATTAAATCAAAGCGTTGATTGTTGGATCAAATTAATCATTGATAAAAGAGCCTGCTAGTCTCCTGTAACCGATTTGAAAACCTGTGTACAGTTATACAGTCACGGACAATTAAAAGTATTTAAGTCGGATCCACATTGCCGTTTCGGATTATGGTTATGTTTTTTAAATGAATTTTTGGTACTAAATTAAGATCAAGATAAGGGACACGGAGACTTCATTAAGAAAATCTAATTTATAATGACGTGTTCGCTCATAAATTTGATATGCCGGAAGTTGTAAATTGCAAAATTTAAAACTGTCACCTTAACAGAGAGGAAATGAGATTTTTCCGGTTTGGATTTTCTCAACGAACAACAGTTACGGTCTACAGATAGGAAAATGGTTCGTCTCTGATATCAAATATTTATAAAAGAATGTGCTAATCCGTCTCACTAAATTGCATACAGCAGGCAGAAAATAGGATGAGTTTGAAAGTGAAATTAACCGATTTTTCGATCGACTCAGTTTATCACAAAATTAAGAAAATTTATTTTGATTTGCTTGAATAGAGAGACAATTTTGACAGCTCCTTTAGGAAACTGGATGAACAACAAATTAACCATCAAATATACCTTAAATTTTTAGACTTGGTTATAAGTCGTAAACTATTGAATAGGGAAAAAATCCAAATATTTTATCATAAAATAAGAATATTTCCCTATCATAATGTCTTTTTACAGAGCTCTGTTTCTCAAGGAGAATGACATTGTCTGAAAAATGGTCAGGTCCATCCAGCCCTCATAAGATATGAAATATTAGAACCATTTTAACAAGAGCTTGGACTTTAGGTAGTTGTGTCAAACACCAATGTGACGTAGCCTGTCTATTTCATTGCTAGATCTCAGCAATGGCTTTTGAAATCCACAAGATTTGTCTGGCTTTTGAGATAAGACTACGCAATTAATGCATATTTTGCTTGAAACCACGTTATTTTTAACATGTTTTGACGCAAGGAATAGATAGCTACGCCCTACTGAAAGTCCAAGGTCTTGTTAAAATGGTTCTCCTTCTGTGTGATTACCAATTCGGCGGCATGCAGGGTCAGCGATTTTCTTAACACGTCATAGTTTAGTTCCTTTTGATATAAAATGAAAGAACAAGAAACTCTTCAATTATGGTCAAGAAACCCCGTTGCCATTAACCAGGATTACAGTGTCGGCACAATGATGTCGTAGGAAATTATCTTTTAGGCATCAAAATGACCACAAGAATTTGGAAATGGTTTTCTTAACGTCGTTGAAAGACCACATGTAACTGAATCGATGTAATAGCTAATCAAAATTCATGCAAACTAAAATAGAGAATTGGTCCCTTAAAAAAACGAATAAAAAACCAAATTAGTATTATAAGTGGATCTTTGTCGGAATGAGTTGTCACCAAAATTGACTCGTACAAAGTCAGGATTCTTGCCTCTGACTTTCTGAAAATATGCTTCCGGACCAAAAACATCTTTTGAAGCATATGCAAGCACACAAGATATGCACGGAAGATTCACAGTAATCTACTGTTATCATTGGTATGACCTTCTGAAATACCGTTAATTCATTTAAACTACTTAAGTTGTGCAAAATATAATTCAATATCTGGCTATTTGTCATTCCTATTTTCTATGAAAAAAAAATTAAAAAATTTTATGAAGGACAGTATGCATTGTTAAAACGCACTTTGAAATTTTTTTTTCAAAGTGCGTTAATTTTGGGACCAAGTCAACGCACTTTGAAAAAAAAATTTCAAAGTGCCTTCATATCGTCGATATTAACGCACTTTGAAAAAAAAATGTTCAGGGTAAGGTAATTGATACTTTAATAGACAATGAATGATTGTTTCATCCTTGTTTAGCTTAATATGATTTATTTTTTTTAAAAAAACCCATTGTATTCTCAGCTAACTTGATAAGCAATGTCTAGATGAGAATTGTTTCCTTTTTGTTCTTTGGGAGATTTGAATTACCCAAATATGAAATGAACTTCATCGCTAAGTAACTGTATTTTCCTTTTTTGAGTATGCAGTAAATTTACTTCTTACCTGGTATATTGGGTCATGCCAGAACGAATATGATTTAGATATATTGATAATGGAGATCAATGTATAACATATTTCAACTGGCTTATTGCATGTGTTTGTAAACAAACATGATGTGAACAAAAGATACGTTTGTTATCTTTTTTTAAAGTGGGTTAACTGAGTACAAAATTTAACGCACTTTGAAAAAAAATTTCAAAGTGCGTTGATTTGGTCCCAAATTTAACGCACTTTGAAAAAAAAAATTTAAAGTGCGTAATTTTTTCCAAGTGCGTTGCAACAATGCATAGATATTATCAGTTCTGAAAACTTGATTAAACTCATATTCTTAATATGCAAAAATGCTTACTCAAATAGTAAAAAGACAATTTATCTAACAAATATTTGTATTAATATATATCACAACGATAGTGATATCGCTGAACATTCGGTCGGTGTTGTATTAAAAGGAACAAAAAAGGCCCACATCATAAATATTAGAAAAAGAAGTAATTGACAGGCAATATTCTCTCTGTGATCCCCCTGAATGATTAAATTTAAATCCGCGTATGCGTGTCAATGTATTGCACAGTGTGTACGGATACATTTATTACACGACAGCTTAGATCATTAGCAACCCGGACTTTCTAGACTGTAGTAACCTATGCATATATAATCATAATGTAACAAATCATCTGAAGGCTTTTACTCATAGACACACAAATGTGATATTACTTTTTGTTCTTGTACAAGATGTCTTCATTTGTCAAAAGTTTCTTGATATTGTTTGCAAGTATGGCCGGTCACCGCACTATTGGGGGTAAGTATCCCATAATAATCAAATGTAAAGCAAATGTAGAGCAAAATGTTTTGGAAAATTTAGTGTGACAAACCATTTTTCCTGCTGCAGCTTCGTGCGGAGGGGTCCTGACAAATTCCTCTGGGACAATTATGTCACCTGGCTTTCCGGTAAGCTATGCCAACGACCTGTCTTGTGACTGGGATATCATCTGTCCAGGTGGTAACAAAATTATCCTGACGTTCACGGACATTGATGTGGAACACGCGGGTAGTAATTGTTTTGACAGCATTAAGGTAAATTTAACAATGAAAGAGATGTATACCTACTTAGTATATATATATATATATATATATATATATATATATATATATATATATATATATATATATATATATATATATATATATATATATATATATATATATAAAAGCAGGCAATGACGCAAATTAAGAAGTAAACATCAACTTTCGAAGAGAGAAAAAAAACCAATCATTTAAACTGGTAAACCAAGAATAGAGAATGTTTATAGAATGTATATATTTTGTTAAATTACTCATAGATATTTGAAGATATAAATGCCTCTTCGACCTACGAGGTATGTGATGGAATTGATAGTGCAAGCGACAAAGGATCCTCCATTTTGTTAAGCTCGTCGACCGTCAGAATCCGCTTTACGTCGGACACGACCGTCACTAGGAAGGGGTTCAAGGCCAACTATACTTTTGTTCCAAACAGTAAGCTAATGGAAGCAGGGCAAACGATGAAACGTTACTTAATTGTCAATTTGATGAAATAAGCTTTAAAGAAAAAATGCCTACAGCTTATTTGGGATTGAATCAGGTGCCTTTCACTGAAAGGCGTTTATTAAAATGTTATGCTGCAGTTTAACGTGACCAAGCAAAATAATACAAAAAGATGCATTTTATTGATCATTATTAGAATCATTTTATTTTCTTCTTAAGTTGAGTGAAAAGGAGGGACAAAGTATCTAGATATCATCAACCTCTTCTATAATTTGGTGTTTTAGATTGTGTATATGAATACAATACTTCATCTGGAATCGTTTTGTCACCAAACTATGCCGGTAGATATCCCTCCAACATACAGTGTGTATATTCATTCACTTTTGGGGCGAGCCAGCTTTTGTCTCTACGATTTCTGTCCTTTGAACTCGAAAAGGAGGTCAAGGACGGATCCTGCGCCGATTTCGTCAGGGTGAGTGTTTATAGTGAAAAAGATAGATAAACTATAGTATTTTGTCATTCGTTTTAAAAGTGTATATAATTCTACACATTTATCTGTAATAATATTTCAGCTAAGGAATTCTGACTTCAAAATGTATGGGGAATTTTGTGGCAAGACGATGCCGCGAAGCTTCTCTTTCTATCATGGAAAAGCGTTGATGATGTTTTCCAGCGACAAGACGAAAACCGAGGCAGGATTTAGTCTGGCGTATGAAGGTACATTCCTAGGGTATAATGACTGTCGTATAATGTTTGTTTATTTTGCTTGAAATGGTGACCTAGATATTTGGACATATGCTGTTTTTCTTAAACTCGACCCAAGGTTATTAAATATTCCTTTAATTTGTTTAATGCAAGAGGTGAATAAAATGCAAAACCGTGCAATCATTGAAATTCGTGCTTGCCATTTTTCATGAACTGTAAGTTTTTGGAGTTTGGGATTTTTTTTCTTGGATTGGCTTCCATGTGAGTATTTATATACTAGTAATCTATTAGGAATGCAAGCTTATGAGTGACGTGCTCCTACGAAATCCACGAAAATCGAATTACATTGTACGAATATGAATGAAGCAATATTACAAACGTAATAGAACCATTTTATAAACAAGACCTTGGACTTTCAATAGGATGTAGCGATCTATTTCTTGCGTCAAAAC
Source organism: Magallana gigas (assembly GCF_963853765.1). NCBI lineage: Eukaryota > Metazoa > Mollusca > Bivalvia > Ostreida > Ostreidae > Magallana > Magallana gigas. Next base: position 27,400,085 of record NC_088857.1, on the reverse strand, counting down.
AAGTTAAAAATGACGCGGTTTCAAGTGAAATTTCCACCGGTTGCGTAGTCTTAGTTCAAAAGCCAATAGACAGGCCTACGTCACGTTGCTGTTTAACACAACTACCCAAAGTCCAAGCTCTTGTTAAAATGGTTCTAAGTTGAAAAAAAAACGCCCTGCTATATTGCCAACACAACCGGTACCAGCAAACATGAAATGTCTTGCATCTTGATTAACCGTCTTGGAATACTATAAAAATGAGGTTCAGCTGATCAATTGTAGATTTACTTTATATCAAAAGCTTTTTAGAATATCATATTTTTGTCGTCGTTATTAAAATACTAGTATTGACTAAATTTATTCACTTATCCTCAAAACAGTGAAAAATATCACCGAATGTCTCCAAGATCCGTCAGGGGAAAGTTATGCAGGTCAAATCAACGTCACTAGTAACGGCAGCGCATGCGCACGCTGGGATAGCACACTTGCAATGAAGAACGGGTTCAGTGAATTGTTAGATCAAGAGAACTACTGCAGGAACCCTAATAACCAGCCAATGCCTTGGTGCTTCAATGCGGCTACCGAACATCCCGAATACTGCAACATCTCATTTTGTGGTAAACGGCAATCCATTTTCTAATTTTATTTTACGTGATTGGGTGTGTCTAATATTATATTGAAAATTATTTTCATTATAATTTGCGCTGTGATAAATATGATATTTACCTTTCGGATTACCTATATGTAAGCACGTCTAAGATTATCCTTACTTTTGAATTCAACGAATTTCATGTACTTTTTGTGTATTCATACTTGTGATCTCCACTCGTGAAAACTGCATGGGACACTTGTGCAAAAATTTCCAATATTATAGTTTTGCAAACTTTAAAAAATCGTAAATATATTATGATACAAGCTTTTTTTGGAAATACCATTCAGACTTAACGACCACCACACAGAAAACGACAACAACGACGACGACAACAACAACAACAAAACCAATAACTACTACTACAACAACAACCTCCAAGACAACAACTCCATCGACAACCACAAGTAAGACTGCTATCATTATCTTGTGTTCAGCGTAAAATCACTGGTTTAACAACTAAATACCTATGTGTTCTCTCCATTGTTATTTCTGATTCTATTTTTCAATGGCTATCTATATTTGTGTGTGTTGTTCAGAAACCCAAACACCAACAATCTTATCGACCACTACCAGACAGAAGAGTAATCTAACAGGACCAGGTAAATATATGATGTCTCTTGCTGGTCAGTTTTGTTATGTTAATGTTATTTTTTCTTAAATAAAATACTGTATCAGCTTTTGTGTTAAAATTCATATTTTTAAAATCTAAAATAATTTGGATAGTATGTTTACTCTAGAAAAATATGGCAAATATAAATTTTGGTTTTGGGGTTTTTTTTTCATATCTAAATATGGAAAATGTAGATTTTGTTTTCTTTCATATCTATATTTGCTCCGAAATTTTCAGAACCTATGGTTCTTTCGTCTACCAAAGTTTCAACAGACTTCATTATCATTGTAATTGGTGAGTTTGATGTTTCATTATGAATTTATGTTTATCGCTATTTGAACCATGTGCTTTTGAAGTTCCTGTAGTATATTTAAATTGATTTAAATACATACTGTATAATTTTTATTTTAGTGGTTCCGGTCCTGCTTTTGATACTCATATTTGGAATTGCTATTGCAGTTGTTCGCTTCCTTGTAAAGAAAAAGTAAGTTGTGTACAAGTAATTTCATTGATCGCAATTTAGCTTGATTTATAAATCCTGCAATTATTTTTTTCATTTTACAGAAAAATGAGCGCTCCAATAACGCAACTTCGGTCAATCGTTAATCCAAACTACGTTTCCAAAGACAGCGTTGTCGACGGCTACATAGAGGCTCTCGAGAATGACGAAATTTCCCGACAATCCATCGTAGCAGCACACGAGTCAGTACTGCGCATGTCACGGAAATACTCCAGATCTCAGCCGGCTGACTCCATGTATCAGTCGTTAGAAGATGTTGGTGGCTCAGGTACCCTGGAACGAAAACAGTCGAGTAAAGAAGAGAGCCCATATGTGGAGGCTATGAATACATATGACGTTTTAAGGCAGAAAAGAGGAAAGAAAGTTGATCCTAATGACTTTAAAACCTACAGCGAAGTCTCCATCATCAGCGAAGGAAACGAAGACTATGATCATACAAATACTACTAGTAAAGTATTTGAAAATGACGAAAACCAGGAAATATATACGAACACACCTTCGCTTTTGGAAAATGTCTCCGTCGGCCAAAGAGCTATAGATGCTAATGTGGACAAAACGAAAACGAACAATATGAAAAATGAAATGCCAAGTTATGCAACTCTCAATAAAAAGAGACATAGTTCATTTGTCAGCCCAAAATCCGTGCTACCGGAATTGACCAGTGCAAATAACATTCGTTATTCAACCGGAGAGAGAATTTTTAAGAATTCTAATAAATCAAATGGGGAAAACGAAAATGACCAACCTATATACAGTCAACCTGATAAGACTAGAGGAATGTTGGACGATGTTCTCTCAGTTCTAGACGAACCGGAAAACCCCAACAGCGATGATGGAAACACTGGGGGTTCCAATGAGCAACCGGTGTATGCAACTGTGCACAAAACTCGTCAAGGTTCTACTAAAAACCCCAAAAAACCAAATGTACCAGACCCGAAAGACGTAAAAACGAGAATGTCAACTAGCGAAAAATTAGGAGGCGACGTCGAGTCGGAAAGTCAGCAACAACAAGATAAGGCCATTGCATCTGTTGCTCCGGAGGAAGAAGAGGCCATCTACGAGGAAGCTGATGTTCAGTACGACCAACTGCGGCGACAGCGCACGCGCCGCAATAGGAATCTTGGTGTGAAAGTGTCAATTTACAGTGAGATACTCCCAGACACATCAAATGACGAAGGCATATATAGCAACACAGAGAGTGGAGGAAGAATGATCAAAAGTGAGCAGGTCATGGAGACTAAACCACCCCCGTCAGTCGATGAGCCGGTGATAAAGACTGATGCTGATTCAGAAAGTCCTGCGGAACAAGACACTAACGATGCAGTGATTGAAAGTTCAAGATTGTAAGCATGTTTGAGTTCGTGGACTTCGTTTGATTAAGAACTGTCTAATAAATGTCCCATAATACACCATAGAGATCGTTTGGTTTAATTTTATTATCTTTGAAGACAAGAGTTGCATGTCTTATGAGTCATGAACATGATCAGCATTTGTCCGATTTGTCCAATTTTATGATAAACACAAAAAAGTCCTTTTGAATTATTTCTTTTCATTTTTAATGTATGATTAGAAGAATAATGTTCTTTACCTTGAATTTTACAATCAATTAAGAGTAATATTCTACATCTCAGAAAGAAATACGTCTAGAAAGTTTGATAGGAAAACGGGGAGAGATAAAAAAAAAAAAAAAAACTCCAATACTGTTGTTTCATCAATATTCATTGAATACCAATTTTTGTGGATTTCGTTTTTAAGTTGATCCATGAAATTTAATTTTTATTGAAATGCAATGTCTGCTATGATGTTGTATTTGATAGAATCATTGACAACGAATTTACGTATCCATGAAACTGTGATGTTCATTGATTCCACGAAAAAAAAAAAGAAACTACAATATACGTTATTTTGCCGTAATATATTAGCCATGAGAAATTTGAAATAACATACACACCAATTAATTTGGATGAGAAAGTGAAATTCAGTATTGACGAAATCTGTTTGCATACTCTACTTTCAAATCAACATAGCCTGAAGTAATGCAACACAAAAATATTCATGTACATGTAATTAACAAACGCCAGTGCATCTTTTTTATATTATATAGGAATAACTGAAAAATCAGACAGGGATATTTGAAGAAAGTTTATTTCACAAATTTTGGAAATCAATTTATAATTTAATTAAGATTTAAAATACTAGTATTTACTATACATCTTGAAAATATACCAGATTTAATTTACATATATTTCAAAATCATTTAGAGAACACTTTTTTAAAAAATATATACATCTTGAAAATATACTAGATTTAGTTTACATATACATGTATTTCAAAATTATAGAACACTTTTCAAAATCTTTCTCACCGGATTAACATGCATTGTCAGCGCAAACACTGGGTTTGTACACTGAAGGTTGTAGAGTTGTACGCGGTACAGATTACGTACGTCATTCACAATAAATGCGATTATGAACAGGATGCCCAGCACAGTTATTGCCAAATAGGTAACATAAATCCAAATAACGCATTCATCATTTTGTTTCTACTAGCTAGTATACGGTACATGTAACAAAACAAAAGATCATCTTTGCACAATAGGGGAAATAATATGATTCCGGATGCATTGTCGAACGGCTTTATGCGTTGACCCTAATGAATAAATGGTCGATTACGCAGTCAACACTGTATGACAAAATCACAACAAACTGATGTACAATGAGGAAATCTATAATTCATATAGTAAACTGGGCATAGATCCAGATTGTTGGATTTCTATTTGAGTTCTCCCCGGTTTAGCTCTTCGTTTGACTCGTAACTTGGGTTCAGTACGGCACAGGACTGTCGGGTTCTTCGCACTGACAGGATCTTCAAGTTCTCAGAATCATTTTTTGAACTCCTAGAAAAAAAAGTAAACAAAAAATAATTTATTAAAATGTGAGAGTTAAAAAAAAAATTCAAAATGAATTCAAATAAAAATGAAAATTTAAAGTTTAAGCATGACATGTACTGTATACTGGTAAATATTCGCTCCCGTTTTATTTTCGCCCCTTTCGCCCTCGTCGTCGGCGGTCAAATATAAGACTGGGCGAACTCTATGTCGCATATAATATATCTGTTAACATATCTGCATCTGGGCGAATTCAAGATGGGGCGAAACCGTTTGCAAGTGTAGAAAGGCGAAAATAACACGGGGTGAAAATAACCCTGTATACAGTATTAATATTTTTTTCTGTGAAATAAACAACCATTCTTACTTTGACTTTACGATGCAAATAACGGCAACGGTGAATAGCAGGACGCTGACGACGATGATAGCAATGACTGGAGGAAAAAAATAACAAAGTAAATGATATAGTACATGGAATACGTAAACGATTTCATGATTTTATAAATGTGTATGTCAACCTCTCGGTAGCATTTCCGAATAGTCTTCGTAAGTTTCTTGAATTCGTCATTTTTTGATTTATTTAATTCCGTTTCATGTCTTGAACAAATCAAGTCTCACAACCATAAGTATATCTCATAAAAATTTGAAATTTTGCAGAAATAGAGCCACACTTTGACAAGTATCTAATCAAATATTGAAATGTAGGAAAACTCTATTCGAATTTTAAAGACTGAAGAATAGACGAAAGAGAAGATGATTGCAACACAACTTATTAAACGACTTTAACACACGAGGATAAACCTAATTATGTTTATTATAGTAACCTATGAAACGTTGAAAGTACAATAATTACTCAAAGCTTCGACTACTCACTGATAGGTAAGCTGGCTGACGTGGTATTGTCTTTCGTCCCAGGTCCACCAACTGAAATTGAAGTAGATACTTTAGAGCTAGATAGATAGATACTTTAGATACTTTTGGAGTAGATACTCTCGCTGTAAGCTTTGTTGGTCATGGAAATGATTGCTTTGAATTCAAAATCTCGTTGGATGATTGATTTTTTATATTCATCCCATTTTAATTAAAAACCACCGCAATGTTATATACAGAGCGTAAGATATTGTCTCACAACTCATCTAACACGGTGTCGCTCTGACTTCTTGATGACTTAACATTACATTTATATAAGTACATAGAAACCTACATTTTGCAGTGACTTATTAAGTTCTTCGTAGAATAACGGAAATTTAGGGGTATTTAACATAATGACTCTCTCGGTCACAAAATCATCTGGGCAATGGATTTTAACTAAACTGCGAACATCATTATGATATTGTTTCATAGTGATGTATAAGCGAAAGATAATGTGATTGAAAGGTTTAATGCTTCTTGAGGAATCATTAGAATTCGTGATGGCTTAATTTTCGTCGATGTCTTACGTACTTCTGACTCACGAGTTAACATCTTCAACCAATTACAGTCTTTGTTCTATGGTATATATAGGTACATGTAAATCTACGAAATTACGTCCCAATTATTTAATATTTAAAAAAAAGTACAAGAAAATCCCAGGTCATTGCGTTAAAACCTGTCAATTATCGTGACGTTATAATTTCGTACCTCCTGGTGTTGAGGATGTAGGCGGGGCTTGTGTTGTGGAGGTGGTTGGTCGGTTGGTCATGATACCAGTGGTAGTGGTTGTGGTTGGAGTGGTGGTAGTTGCTATAGAAAACAAAGATACAAAGATAAAAAAGGGAACTTGAAAATACTGCAATGAAGAGGAAGTTGAACACAATGCAATAGAAAGGATCTTGAACATATAACAAAAGGGAAGTTGAACATAAATTACGATAGACAGGGTTCTGAACACATTGAAAAAAAAGAAAATTTGAACATATTGCAATAAAAATTGTCTTTAACATATTGCAACAAGAGGCTTAGGGGTCACATCCCTCACCTGAACCACAATGACCATAACAGATCAGAAACGCTGTAGACCGTCTTTAGAGTTTCAAGTACAGAATATCTACACAACTTTAATAGTAGAGTGTATTTTGTTTATAAAAAATTTCATAAGTTTTTCTCTATTTATTCCAATGTAGAAACTACCCCCCCCCCCCTTCTCCCAGGTATCATGATTTGAACAAAATTGACATCAGCTCCCATTGTGAGCCCACCCTACCCTTTGGACTTTGATTAGAACAAACTTGAATCTGCCTTACCTGAGGATGCTTCCACACAAGTATAAGCTTTTCTGACCAAACGGATTTTGAAAAGAAGATTTTTAGAGATTTTTCTCTAAATATTCCTATGTAAAAAAATCGACATCCCATTGTGGCCCAACCATACCCCCAAGAATCATGATTTGAACAAACTTTAAACTACACTACCTGAGGATTCTTCTACAAACGTTTTAACTTTTCTGGCTTAATGGTTTTTGAGAAGAAATTTTTTGAAAAATATCAACAAATTTTCAATAATTCTAAATTATCTCCCCTTTAAAGAAAGCATGACCCGTCATTTGAATAAACTTGAATCCCCTACAGCCAATAATGATTTGTGCCAAGTTTGGCTGACATTGCTTCAGCTGTTCTAGAGAAGATGATGAAAATGTGAAAAGTTTACAACGACGATCACGACAATGACAGACAACGGACATATTTTGATTAAAAAAAATCTCACTTGACCCTTCGACTCAGGTAAGCTAAAAAGGGAACGTAAAAAAAAAAGGGGGGGGGGGTAAACAAATTGTTTAATTAAGAAACTTAAAATATTGCAATATAAGGAACTTGGATATATTTAAAAAGAAGAAACTTTGACATCTATAACAAAAAAAGGAACATAAAAGAGCAAACTGCTTACGTATGTCAGTAATATTAAAATTCAAGTTGAAACCCATTGTGTTGTTGCCGGAGGCAGAGACATAAGTAATTCTGATTTCCCTGGCTTGAACTGTGACGTTAAAAGGAGCTCTGTTCCCACAGAGCATGGTCTCCTTCATCATCTGCCCTCCCTCCATGGTCGCTACTTCTATGTCTCCTCTATGTGGATCAGTTATCTAGTAAAATGTAGGAAATGGAAAAAAAAGCTTAAAAATGGATACTTATATTAATATGAATCCAATGTCAACGAGTAATCTAGCTCTCTGCTATCATTTGATCATACATTTATTTTGCATGATTGTACGACATTCACTTTTAATTATACTTAGTCTAGCATTTAAATAGAATATGAAGGCTGCGTGAGTCGCGATTATCGATAGAAATGGCGGAAAAGGGTTAAAAAAAGAAGAAGAATGTTAGATATGCATTACTTTGACATAGCTGTCACACATTCCGTTGACTTTAGAGGGAAGATCGAATTTTGTGAAGTCTATGTCAAACATTCTGTGCTGGGACTGTCTGAGGGAGTAGATGCAGGTGATGTTGTCGTAGGTGACCGCCGGATAGCCCGGGGAGCGGAGAACACCAGAATCCTCCATGATGGTAGTGTTACAGACTACAGACAGAAACACAGACATCATTATTTACCGAACTCAGAAAAAAAATATGCCCCCCTCCATCCCAAAACGTTTTTTTATAGAAAGAATTCTCAAGTAAAATCTTGTTTTGGAGAAGGTTAATAAAGAAATATTCAATTAATTCAGATTTTCTTCCAATTACAAACATTTCTATTTATTTTGTGATTAATGTACACGTCTTTTTTTTAACTTTTTGCTAGTCGTTTGCCGTTGCTTCTTTTCTCTGTGATTTCTGAGATTATTTTTATGCAATTACCAATCTTTTCCTGTATTAGTTATCTTTATATAATGGACTTTTGGTTATTTACCGTCGTACTGGGCTTGAAATCCTGCACCGGATAGAAAAAAATCCGACTTGAATCTAAAGCTAGTCGATCCGTAGAAAATGTACGTCTTTGGGTTCTGTTCCCCGCATATTGTCTCAGTTCCTATCTGTTGGCAAGCACAAGTAACAAAGACAGTTAGAGACTGTTACCATTTATTCTACATATAAGTAAGTAAAGACCTTTTGTGAAACGTTTCACAGAGAACAAATGTTAATTATACCTGATTTATTAATTTTTTAAAATCATAAATGGATGTTAGTGTTTACCTGTAAATAATCAAGGCATGTGCCATTGATGGGTTCTTGGACTTCGAAACTGAGTATGGATAGCAGGATGGGTTCGTTCTGGGGCCTGGTAATGGTGTAGTTGCTGTCCAGATTGTGTGCGTACATCCCTTGATACTGGGGAGGTGTTATTAATCCATTGTAATCCGTGAACACAGTATTCCTTTCTGTTAATTATGTAACAGCAAATTTATAGGTTGATAAAACTGCAATATAATTAATTGATATCTAGTATTTTATTCTGTATGAAATCAATCAGTATATATAATTCTAAACCCTTTATGTATTTCATTTCAAAAAAATAGATTCTATTTTTAAATCATCTTGTAAATTATTCATGCATTTGAACCTCACAAAATAAACGTAATATATTCACAAAATAAAAGTAATACATTCATTTCTATTTAAGTTTGTTGCTTGTAACTGGCAATTAATTAGAACTTTTGATAGAGTCCTTTATATTTAAAATATGAACAATGAAAATGTGCATCTAAGTTAAGGCAAAAAAGAATATTAATGATAATTTGCCATTGCTGAATAGCATGGTTTGTCTGTAATAATTTCAAACCTATTGTTTCGTATTCTGCTACGAATCCTCGCCGATTTATCGCTAAATTAGACTTGAACATTAGAGTTATGCTGTTGTTCATCGATAGAATGCTAAACGGGTTCCTCAGCCCACAGTAAGACTCCAATCGGCCAGAAGAATCATATATCTGAATAAAATAATTTATAAAAAAAAAAATATATTGAAAAAAATGAAAAAGGTCGCACTACATTCCAGAAACCATATGCACAATTTTTTCTAATACACTTGTTTTTGTGATAACTACTTATATAATTTCAAAATTATATATTTTCACGCGGTTTTTTGTGGGTTTTTTTTTCAAAATTTGTTATGAAGATTACTTTATGTGCGTAATACAACTACATGTATATTTATAAAGCTATGTCGAAAACATCCACATGTATATCATTATGATTATACCTCCAGTAGATCGGCGCAGTTTTGTCCCGGCATGCTCGCAACGTCTTGCACAACCGCTGGTTCCAAATCAAAGACCGAGAACTTTAGGAACACTTGTTTGAATGCAGGTAACGTGATGGTGTAGGTAATGTTGGCATTGAATGGGTACATCCCGCCAAAGCTTGGGGAACTTACCATTCCAGTCGGGTTCGTATAATACCTTGTGTTTTCTAAAAGTAGCATATTGTCATGTTGTAAATTTTGAACTTACCGGGTGGCAGTAAATACAAAGTTTACAACATGACAACTAAATTTTGTATTTACTGCCACCCGGTAAATTCAAAATTTACAACATAACAGTATTAAGAATTCAGTCCAATGTTTATGTTACAGATCACTGGTGAATTGTTTTAATCTTGAAATCATGTTGGGAATCACTGTTTCACCTTTGCTATGAGGTAAATAGTTATGACGTACCTATAACATCCCAAAGGACGGTAAACCCTTGTGACGTTGTGGTGTTGTCAGAGGAGAACCTGAGCCACATGGTGTTTTGTGACGTCATCACGCTGAACCTGTCCATCTCCCCGCAATACTTTCCTAGATCTGTTCCCATCGCTGTCTCCTTCACCTGAATATAACCATTATTTATATTGATAGTGTCTATTTATTGATAATATTGAAGTGTCATACGAGATACACTTTTGATGCGTAGTTTTTACCATACCGAATAAAAAGGGAAGTTAAAAATTTTAAAACATGATGACATTTTAATTGCAAACTGTTGTGTTGTTCTTTCCTACACAGTTCAAATTGGTGTAGCATTCTATAACGGTATAAGTCGTGTTCTCCTAATTTAATAGTAATTGTTCTCACCTCTAGGAAATCAGAACAACCAGTCTCCATTGATTTGTCCTGCAGAATCAGTCTGTCCACCTTCAGGAAGATGGTGTACATGGCGGGAACCGTGATCTGGTACACACAGTCGGCGTTGTTTGGATACATGTTGTTTACGTCAGCCGGAGACGTTATGGTGCCATTCATCGTTGCATAGTTCCCCCCGCATTCTACAGAGATAGATTAATAATTGAGTTAACATAACTATAAACATTAAACTTTTCAAGCATTTACCCAAAAATGTTACAGTTTTATCCACTGTGAGTCTAGTATGTAAAAATGTCCTACGGTAAGATAACCGTCTCATATGACTCTGTTTAGAGTCTAGCATGTAGAATGCCACAAGACAATCTTTTGACTAAATATATGAAGACTTTTGAGTTCCTTTTCTAAGGGATTATTTTGTTTTCACTACATATATTGAGTTCCTGTTATAAAGGTTCTGGAGTCTTACTCGATATGGAGGTGTAGTTGGCCCGGAATCCAGTCAAACCCCCCTCCTCGTTGCTGGCATCCGTTACAAACACCACGGTGAGGGCCTCCCCCGATGACATGACAGAGAACGGCCGACGATTCTCCCCACAGTATGTCCCAATAACTGGACTTGAGGGGTCAGGCCCATCTAGTACCTGTTTTTTGTGTGGTTTTTAAGGTATATTATTCCAAATCAACTGACATGTCAATATACGATTGTGATTCATAATACTCCAAAAGAAATTTAGAAATAAAAAATTTATCAAATTTAAAAATGAAAATTATGATTAAGAAAAAATTGAGTACTACAGTTATTTTTGTTTGTTTGTTCTGTTCTGTTCTGGTTTTGTTTTTGGTTTTTTTTTTTGGTTTTTTTTTTTTTTAATAATTATTTATTTTTTTTTTTTACTAAAATTAACATTCAATTAAATGTTCCCATTCCTCTTACCAAATTCTTATTACCTGAACGTAATCACAGTTACAAAACTCGCAGTCTTCCAGCATGACGTCACTAAATGTGAGAATAACCTGCTCCATCGCTGACGCCCGGATGGTCCATGAACAGTTCAGATTATTGCCGTAGTTCACCGGATAGCCTTCACTTTGTATCATACCATTTCCCGCCATCAGCTGGTTCCCATGGCAATCAGCTATTCATTTTGTATCAAAATGTTTTATTTTTTATCAGTGTTATGAAAAAAACGTATACATATGTATACGGCTTGGCGGGGGGGGGGGGCTTTAAGACATCTATTCAGGGAGAAAAATAAGACAATATTTTTGGTTGAAATAGAATATCATTTTTCTGTACAATATAGTATTGCTGTTAGGCCTTTATCAAATATATGAAACTTTAACCTACAGTGAAATGATAACCTTGTATCATTTTTCATTCCGAGGCTTGTCAAACACAACTATTTTTGGGAGTTGATTTTAATCAATTCTCCTATGCAGTTACTCTGGCAAACCGAAAGTGAAACAGTGTTTGGACCTAAGCACAAATCATCACCGCTGACAAGACTTAGTTCTTGAAAATAATGGAAAAATTCGATGTAATGTATGCTGAAGCATTGTTTTTCAAGGAAATTTATCTATAAACACTTTGAAAATAGTCAGAATTTATATAATACGAAAAATTTAGATGGTATTGTAGTCTCATGTGTTCCTACGCCAGAGTTTAATAAAGTCTCGTTCAACCAGACGCTCGGCTGTCTCCGTATATCTCCGACAAGCAGAGAGGCTCTCTTGCTTGTCGGAGATTAAAGGAGACAGCCGAGCGTCTGGTTGAACGAGACTAGAGTTTGATATCAATAGTGCTTGGATCCATACGATTTTTAGAATTGTTTCGATTACTAATACATAGTTTGAAATCTATCTTTAAATATTGCACAGCATGATTCATATGGGGTTTCTCGAAATTCTTGTCGGAAAAGTCTTAAAACTCATATATATAATAAAAAGTGCGTAATTCAAATAATAGAAACTAATTGCCATGCAAGATAAGTTGATCTTAGAATAAATGATAATCGATAAAATCAACTCCCGTCAGTACTTCAGTACTTTGATTTTATATTCAGCAACATTCATTTCAAAATTATTGGGCACGAAGCAACCGGGATCAACACTTTTTGAAGCTTTTTTTTTAAATATTAAATCGCTTATACAAATAAGAAAGATTAAAGCAAATTGCCCACACCAACTTTTTAAAAAAGTTATGAAATGATGATATGAAAAACATATTTTAAGATACTAGGCCACCCCCCCCCCCCCCTCCCCGCCACCCCAATCATTGATAAGGAATTGAGAATCTGAGGGATTAGGAATTTGAGAATCCGAGGTTTTGTCAAGTGTTTTTTGTGCCGCCTCCCCCCTGACTTTCAAAAACCATGTCAATATCATCACTTACCTTTTACAAGAAGCGGAGATACAGAAGCCAAAAGGAAGAAAAAAAGCATTTTTCTTTTCCCTATGAAAACAATATTGAATTATTGTGGTCCTTTGCAAAGTCCGGTTGTCAGTTTTTGTTAGTCACGTGACTGGTCAGTAGGAAGTTACAATCAACTTTGTCAACATCCGTAAAGTTATGCAAACTTTTCTATCTTTATATTGGCGTGAAATACATAAGTAACATATTTTCTTCATTAGACAGGCTCTTCTTATAAAAAAAAATAGATTAAAAAAAGGCAAAACGTGTATTTTTCATGAATACATTTATTTCAATAATTTAACAATACCAATAGATACACTTGGTTTCGTTATTTGTTTGAGTCTGACGCACTTTTGGGGCGATGATGTCCGTATTATTTTCTGCGTCAGTGTTCATAAAGATTATTCTTTATTGTGTAACGATTTGGAGTCCATATCCTAGACGCATATGTAATGTGTTGGAGGATTCATCATTTCTTGTTTTTGAATTATCTAGACACTAAGTGACATCACAGGCTGTTAAACTTTATAAACTTATGTTTTCTTCGACAATTTTTGCATTATGTTACTCAGCTATTTGAAATATCTTTTCATCTTTAAAAAAAAGTTTTACGTTTAAAAATGTGTGTCTGCAGTGTTTCCGAGTATTTTATATTCATTGTATACAGATGAATGCAAAAGGAAAATTTTCTTATATTTAAAACAATTTAAAAATAATTCAACGTCAATGGTTTGATCTTTTTAAATCTTTTGTTACTAAAACATGAATGAAAAATAACATTTCCATCCATCTCCACTATTTGCTGTTTTAAACAAAATGAAGCACTTAAAGCCCTTTCCATCTTAGTTTGTAGTGTATTTGGGGGTTAGTCATATTTATTTAAACATATTTGAACACGAATCTATTCGAAATTTTGCTGATTTCTTAAAGTTAGTTAGTGATTTTAATTGAAAAAAAAATATAATAAAAATTTGATGTAAAAAATAATAGATATAAATATTGCTAAATAATATATCATAATAATAATAATTTTAATTTAAAAAAACCAGTGTGGTCGATCTTGAGTCCTTAGCAAGCAACACCATGTAAACAATATCGTCAGCTATAGAGTGTTGTAATATAACATATAACTGCTGCCTATAAAAGAACTTTATTTTTTAACTTTGATTTTTATGTATATTTAAAGCTGTCGCACGATCAAAAAAGTATAATTAATTTGCCATTTCGCTCTTCTGTAACTGTATATTTCTAGTTTTATCAAATATATGAACGGGAAAAAAACCAAATATGTCTTATCTGTTTTAAAAATATATTTTTGTATCGGTTAATGCCGGTATTTTTCTGTTAATTGTGAATTTCAATTGTTCTTTTGCGGAAACGCCACTATGATATTCATGCGCAGATCCAGAAAATTAGAAAAAAATTCCAGTGCTTGGTCCGAGGGATATTCATGCTTGCCGGGGGAGGGGGTCCAAGGTATATTTTCGCTAATTTTACTATATAAATGTAAAGAAATTTGAATTTTTCAGTGAGAGATCCCCCCGACTCCTCCATTAGATCCGTGCATGATATGTATCAATAGTTAATAACGCTGGTTTCTATTTATTGCAATTGTCAATGGAGAGGGGCAATAATTATCTTATCTTCGTTTTGCGTAAGTAATCCTTACTGACTTTTAAATTGCTCTTTATTCACGACTTAAGAAAGACACATTCTTAATCTGCATACAATAGTTGATTTTCAATAAACAATCAAACATAAAGGGGCTTTAATCTAAAATTTCCTTAAACCCAAAGTCTCTTATTTTCATTTGTTTGCTGGAATACAATCCCCATCTAGAATCATTTCTTCAAAGTAAAGTGTGTCTTATTTTTGTAAATATGATGAAATTTTTCTTGATAATGAAAGTGAATTTATTAAAACTAGTTAGTAAAGATAGGGCCATTATTAAAGAACGATTGATGGTAAGAGATCGAGTCTCTTATTTTTTATGTTCAATTTGTAAAAATCTTATTCATTCTGCATTTGTTTTACAAGTTTAGATCAATTTGAAATAACAAAAATGATCAATATAACGTCATTTCCGGAAATATGTAAGTTTTATTGTTGGTGCATATGTTACACACTTGTCGTAAATCCAATAAAACGATAAAATCTGAGTCGTGTATAAACGATTTTTATATTCTTTCAAATGGTAAACAAAAACTTGATAATTAAGAAATGTACAAGATATGATATATCCGTAGGCGTTAAGTTTGCGGATGAGATCCAGTAGAAAAATCACAAAATACCCATTTATATAATTTACTTCGTTGTTCCGTCAGTTCTTGATAGAGTTTCATTTATTTATAACGTTTCCCAGTTTGGGACTGGATTTGGGGCTATTTTTGGGACTGTTTTTCTGTGACTTTGGGACATCGTAGACGCCTGACAGAGCTGTTGGGATCAGTGGGGGCCTATCGTACATCATCTGCCCGGGGAGGGGCCGCTCGTTAGACGGTGGGGGTACGTCGTACATCATCTGACTACTGGCAGCAGAGTTAACGTTGCTCCTGGGAGCGTCGTAGTCATTGAGCGGTGTATTACTTCCCGGGACATCGTACGTTTCTTGAGTCTCGGTATGGTTTTGAGAAGATGAAGGCGGCACATCGTACGTTTCTTGGGCCTCTGACGATTGTGACGTGTGGGATGGCGGCACGTCGTACGTTTCCTGCGGATTTAAATTCTTCTTGTGACTTCGTGGCACATCGTACGGAATCTCGGGTTGCTTCTTTCTCCTTAAACTAACTTGTTGATATGGAATTAGCTTGATTCCCTTTGTCTGGTTCTCGTTTGGAATCGAGTTCTTTGGTCTCGGTTGATTCAAATGGTCATACTCTCCCTCTGTCAGAGGCATGTATACATTGTCGCTCGGTAGGTGGCGAGGGAGCGTGGAGGAGGATTTACTAGCCTGGTCACTGCTCTTCTTTTTGTTACCGGGCTTGTTTACAGTCGAGTAGCCATACTTCCCTCCTCGTTTAACTCCAGTTGTTTGTTTTGGCTCGTCCGTTACCGCGAACGCTTGCGTCTCAGCGTAATGCCCCGTGCCCCCCGCCTCTGCGTAATGCTGTGACGCATCGTCTGTCATGCGCACGTTTTTCGTCAGTGGCGTCTCGGCCTCGGCGTAGAGAGCCGACAGCACGGGCTGCGAGCTCGGCTCCATTGTGGTGTTCTGCTGTTTGTGTCTGGAATTTCTCGAATGGTTCTTTCTCTCCGATGGCCTCGGTCGACGCATTGGCGCTCGTTTAGAAAAGCTGTTTGAAGATAAATTTTAATTAGTGAATGTATTTGCAAACTTCTGGAGAAAGTGAATGGCAGTTGGGGTTAATTAAACAGTTTCATAATTTCAATATATGCATTGAGCTACTAGTTTTCCGAATTGTAAACTGTTACTGGGGCTACTTGTATCAGCATTACAGGATTTTCATCATGATTTCAAAATTGTACTTAATTCTCTTCGCATTCATCTTTGATACACATGAGTTATGCCCGTTTTCTAATCTCTCTTGAATTTATTCATAAAAAAAAATGTTTTATCACTCTTTTTTACAAGTATATTGATTATATCGGGCATTATTAGAAACTGGTCAGCACTTATTGTTTGGCATGAAGACAGACGGATACTAACCTGAGTTTGACCACCATTATAGCGAGTGCTGTGACCACTATGATCAGGAGGCCTAATACTCCTATCAAAGCCATCGACATCACACTCAGTCCATTGTCTATAGAGAGTAAAACAGAAAAACAGGGGCTGGTATCAATTCACAGAATTTGACTTTTAAATATAATGAAAATTACTATTCAAAGCATGTATTACTCAAAACAAAAACTATAAATGTGCATCATAGTTCCGAAATATCAGTAATTAAAAACAAATCGCTACATACCCTGTGTAGTGCAATCGCATGATAGGGATACAACTGTAAAGAGATAGAGAATAACCGTTTTAGATATATGTTACATATATTAATTTTTTTTAAAAGATACAATTACGGAACCGTAACATTTGTGATATTCAAATTAAAAATCAAGAATAAAATAAATACCTTTGGATGTACATGACAAAATCACAGTATATAAAATAAGAACGGAATTCATAATCTACACAAAATATCGAATCGACGGTAAATTGATTGGAGGCAACTCCATCGGAAGTTTTAAGGTCGTGTGATTGCAAAAGGGAGGATATCCTAGTATAGCGGATCTGTTGTAACCTTAAAATCAAACGTCACCTCGTGTTGGTTGTTGAAAAAGGTGGCGGATCCTAATGATATCATATACTGGTAGATATATATTCGGTCCCAAAAAACTAGGTCTAATTGTACATTTTGAATATTTCGATGTATTTTTAGCAAAGATGTCTGGAAAAAATTGCTATTCAAATATTTTTTTAAACACAAATAATTTATTTCTGGTTGTAATAATCTATTTGATTGGCTAAATAAATAGTTTAAATATCGTATGAAGAATGTTGCCTGACTAACATCAAAACGTATCAATTGACGTTATGAAGAGATTTTGTATATGTGGGTTTTATCTAGACTCAATAAACAGGCACATGACATTAAAATATTTGTTTTTATAATATGATTATCCTCTGTATTTTACTTCAATAAATTATTGCTCAGGGAATCAATAGTCTTAATATTATAAAAATAAATATCTTTTCTTTTAAATTTAACGTTATGTGTGACATTATAACAGAAATTTGAAAGTTAAGGAGAGTTCTACCGAATATTTACTTTTATAAACTGTGTTGTATCAGTTAACGCTTTTTTATAAAACCGGCACCAAAGCAAAAACTGACAAAACCCAATTAATTATTTTCGTATAATTATATTCTCTACATAAAGTAATGAAAAAAATGTTGAATAATTACAGATGTTATAATACTTTAAATTTGAATTTAAATCTGTTTTTAGTTTATGATTATGAAATATAGCCAGAAATTATTAATATTGTAACGTATTATATAATTATATAAAATATATAATTATTATATATACCCTATATATATATCGACGTTTTGAAGTTTGAGATAAGGCGGTGCCCGTTACTGGTCAACATAATGGCAAAGTATATATACATATAGGACTGTATCCAGTAGGGTTTAATTTAACATAACGTTATACATATAGTTTATAAGAATTTGTTAATTAAGTATTTTAATTTTTTTTTAAGGATATTTTTTGGTGTAAGAGCCCTGCTCGGCCCCTCATCATAAACAACCAATCAAAGTTCGTGTTACATATTCTCTACTATCTCTCCTTTGCGAGCGCGAATAAAGCTTTATTTTTGCGTAAAAGTAAGATTAATTGCTCAAAACTATTTCTTGTAAAATCCACACATTAAAAAATAATGTTTATAAACATTATAAACTGTTGTTTTCATAATCGCAAAATACTTTCCCTTTTGGTACCTCACTACCTGTAATAAATATTCATAGTTTACAGAAATATATCGGCAGCCATTTTGATGGAAGACATTTGCAATTATCTTGAAATAGAATTAGAAGGAACAAAATAATCAACATTACCAACACAATGTGAAGGTATGTACAATTGTTTGGAAACTAAAGTGTTAAAAAGTAGATTATTAAAAATGAAAACTAGATTTTTTAAATTTTTAACATAAAAATAATATGTAAAATTTTAACGACGAAAATATGGAAAAGTGAAAGAAAATCGATCAATTTTAAGTATGGTATAGAAATATGAATAGTCTAAAATAGATTATTTTCACACAATTCATAATTTATATCATTATATAGCTATAAATCTATGTATTTTGAATTTATTTACTGTATATTTCACTGTATCATTGCTTCCGGTAGCAATGTTTACATTGTCGTGTTGAACGTATCAAAGCTGTTTCATATTATTTACTGTGTAAATCCATACTTAGCTTATAAATTTATACTATAGTGGATTATCTTTGATAATTTATTATTTGATACACATCATACATATTGTGGTAATTTCTACACTTTGGTTTATCTCTGAACAGAGGAAATTCTAGTTGCATCGTAGTTTTTTTTTTAACATATTCTCTTTATATTGACGATTCTTTTTATGCTATTTATTTGCAGAAGACCATTCATTAAATTCAGTTGACTAAGTGATCTTAACTATACTCTAAATTTGACTAACAGAAGAAACCAAAATTATTTATTACATTTGAATTGAACTTGGTCGTTTGAACTAAATTAGAGAAAAAATGTTACCTGTCAGACATACATATACTGGCTGTAGATCAGTTTTTTTAAGTTCTACTGGCGTGCGACCAGTTCTCGCCAAGTACCATTTCTCGCCAGTACATTGTGACATCATTTTATCAACACATAAAATAATAGACGAAAAAATGACGTCACAATGCACTGGCAAGAAATGGTACTCGGCGAGAACTGGTCGCACGCCAGTCTCAGAATAATAAGAAAATAATTGATACCTTTTTTTTATTCAATGTTTTTTTTTTTTTGCAGAGTTCACAGAAAGTTTCAACTCCCTCCGTTTTGGAGATAATGTATGAAGGCAAAAACATTCACTATACATCTGGAGCTGATCACAAACCCTTATGTTCATTTAGTGCCAAAGTATGTAATCAGCACCGCCTCAATGGATATGGCTTTTGTGTACGCCACATTTTGGAGGACCCCACAGCACCATTCAGGCGATGTGCATATGTGGCCAAGTCCAGTAAACAAATGTGTACCCAGGCAATTCCTCTGCATGAAAAACGAGAGTAGGTGTTCTTAAATAAATGCTTTTCAAACAAACCATAGAAAAAAGTTTACTCTGATTTTGAAAATATGATGTTTAAAAAAGATATTTTATCATGGTCAAATAATACTATATTTTAGCTTACCGGTAAATGTACTGACTGAAAGCAGTTTTTATTCATACCCAGTTGATGATTTGTTCTTCTTAATTGATTTCTTTTTCAATCATTGTATATGGAGTTACTAGTTAGTATATGTTTTTTTTTACATTTACCAACAGATATTGCAACAATCACATGCAAGTCTTGGGAATGCTACCAAAGAAAGAAAAGAAACAAAAGCCCCCAAAACAACCCACAGTGCAGCAGATGCCCATGGTCCCAAGAGAAAAGTTACCTTTCAAGGATAGAGTGTCCAGATTCAACTCGAGCAAAATCAACTGTGCCCCTCCTGGAAATGATCTCAGAAGATTAAGTAATGTTTTAAAAAGTGATGTATTTAATGTAGAGACAGAGGATGTAGATGATCCGTACGCTTTTCCTGATCCCGGTGGTGAGGAGAAAACCAAAACAACAGTGAATACTATTCTTCCCTCATCTAGTCCCTATCATGAGGCCCCTCTCTCAGTTGGATCTCAGGGTTCACATGGTTCAAAGTCCCCGGGAGATGGGGGAATGGGAGTGTCCTCCATTGCCAAACTCTACCCAGAGCTTGCTGAAAAACTGGAAAAAATTAAACCCAAGTTTGATACTGGAAACAAAAGCAAAGAGAAGGGAAAGGCCAAAAGCTCTCGAACAATGAACAGACTACAAACCAAAATTGCTCAGAACAGAATCAAAGACAAGTTAAAACGAAACCAAGAATCAAATTCTCAGTCACAATCTCCTTGTTACAACTTTAATAGTTCATCCTCATTAAGTGCTGTTAACCATTATAACTTCATTGACAGAACAGTGCCAAGTAGCTCCACTGAAACTTCACCTTGTCAGCAAACACCAGGAATTCTAAATTCTATTAGTCATAAAAGAAATTCTCTTCCTGTATATATAATGCCACAGAGTGTGAATGGTCTCCCGGAATCAACAACAAATTTCAATCTTCCAGGCCACGGATTTCTTCCTCAAGGAATCCCCCATGGAATGCCATTGGAATTACTACCTGGAATGCCCAACTCGGTGCCAAAACTACCAAAAGATTTTATCAGCTCTGAGATGGTAATGGGACTAAATAGTTTTCCAATTCCGCCGCAAGAACAAATTCAAAATCATGTGGGATCAACATCTCTACCTCTCAGTAATACTGTTGCTCATCTGTCCACACAAAATTCTGTGAAAAACAAGGTGTCTCCTTTGGGAGGTGAAACACCAAAGCAGAAAAACATTCAGGAAAATGAAAAGTTTAATACAATGATACCAAGTAAACAGCAGCCCCCGCCTGTTCCCCCTCCCCCTTCCTACTCACAGTCAGTAGCCTTAGGATATCCTCCCTCTGTCACCTCATTGACCTCAATGCCAGAAATTAAGGTGGAACCCAAACCTGTGTTAGGGGCACCTCAGGAGGATATTCCCCCACCGCCACCATACGAAAGTAAGCCTGTGAAAAATACCAAGTCCAAGAATTCTACACAAAGTCTGTATGGCTCCAATGTGATAAAAGATCTCCCTAAAAAAGATATTACACGACCTCACAAATTTAAGATGGAAAGTGATAGCAGTGCTGTATTGAAGAAAAAGTTCAAGAAGGATATGGAAGTCCTGGACTATTACCAGGATGTTGTGAAACAAAAGAAAGAAAACCATGATCTTGTTGGTGCAGGTGGGATATATTGTCTGTTCATAAAGATGTGAACAAAGATGTTTGTTTTATTCATTTCTCTAAATAATGAAGAAAACGATGCAATTTTTTGTATTGTTTATGTATAATGGATTGATTGAATTGTCATTGAATGTTGTATCCATTTTCAAACTTTATAAGAAATGTTAAGAAGTAGTTTCCATTTCCAGGCTTTGATTTTTCTGATGACACCAGTGACTCTGACAGTGATGATGTAGTGTCATGGCAACCTGACTGGTTCTCCCCCTCTTCAGACGAGGAAATGCCGGAGGATGAGGAGGAGGAGTAAGTTCATATGAAATGATTAAGATTTAATTCTTGTTGTGGCGTTTTATTTGATTGGCTGTTATATTAGTGGAAACATATTAATTGGCTTGACATTACATTTGAATTTTGAACTTTGAATGTAGAAGCACATATTTTCGTTGGGTCAAAATTTCGTTGTTTTTGAACCAAATAAAATTCGTTGGCATTCAATTTCGTCACATCATAATATCTTTGTATTCATTATTACTTTGGTTAAAAATTCTTCATGGATTTAATTTCGTTGATTTCTACTGCCAACGAAAAAATAACGAAATTAAATCCTCAATGAATATTTCTGCTTCTACAGTAATTGTCTATTCAAAGGTCAAATGTCTATTTTACTACACAGTGGATAGCAGAAAATTCAGTTATAAGGAGTCACCCAATTTTTACTCAAACTGGGTTAAAACCATGAGAACAGTTATTACTTTTCAATGAAATTCTTGAAAGTTGATAAAATATGTAAACTGCCTCAATACATTGTAAGTGAATGGAAAAGGGTTTGGTTATTTGTAGCTTATCAGCATAGTTTTATTTTGACACATGCGACTGGGGTTTACCATGTTACAGGATATAACCCAAGTGAATTTAGGTGTTCTCTTTTTATCATTTCTCAGAAAGGAGGTTTTTATCAAATTGTATGTTTGCATTAAACAGAAATAACACCAAATATTGTATAAAAAGTAAACACACATGTATTCTAAATAAGGAAGTGGGTGATTTTATAAGCCGTTTTATCAATAGAGATTATTATGAAAACGAGACAGCACATTATTAAGAATTTATAGTTAGGGTCTTCCGTCTTCAGCGGAAGACCCTTTTATTATTCTATTGTTTCTTTTTCACTTTTCCTCTATTATTCTTTTTTTTTCTTACCGATTTTGTGCAGATGATTTCTCGGAGATGGCTGGATCGATTTCGCTCAAATTTTCAATATTAACGTGTTTTTATCTAAAGCTGATACATATTTTTTTTATTTTTGAAAAAAACACTTCCGGTCAGAAGTTATCGTCCGTTTACGATTTTACAAAGTCAATTTTGTCTATCGGGTTTCTCAAAAACGAGTAAAGATAAAAGGCTGAAATTTTCAGAGATGATAGATCTAGCGTTTTTCTGGTGCACCTCGGTCATGAAAATGTCCGCCGTCACTTCCGGTCGTCACCGGAAGGAAATTTGAAAAATTGAATTTTTCGACTTTTTTATTTTTCTGATATTTTTCTTTGAAATTTTTACACCTTATAGTGACCCTTTCACTGATTCAGAATATGTAATTTGTTTTAAAATCGATCAAGGCATTCTCGAGGAATTAAGCGTCAAAGTTCTGAAGCGAGAGTCCGAGTAGCTCAGTCGATAGAGTCGTGAACATGGCCCTGGCGACCCGGGTTCAAGCCTCGAGTGCCGCAAATTTTTTAAAAATATTTTTCGCTTAGATCTACGTTTTTATCTTTGAATTGATAAGTTTGATCTAATCTATTCAAAAATCGGACGGAAGACCCACTCGTTGCTCGCAACAAGATCGAATCTAGTTATTATTATATTTTTAATAGGAAAAGAATTTTTGTATATTGATGATAACTGAATTTCGTTGTAGGAGTTTTATTTCCATTATTTGTGACCTAATTTATGGGTACTGAAAACATTTTAGAAACCATGTACATGTATTTAAATTTCATTTCCTCATTAATACTTATCAGGGCTGCAGATATTCTTAGAACGACCAAACTCGCATTGTTGAGGGCGCGTTTACGACGGAGGTGTTTCCAGTATAGAAAGTCTCACAAGTCCAATAACAGACAACAACTTTCTAAAAACGAAACCACGCTTGCCCTTGTTAAAGCCTCTAAAGAGGGACCCAAGGCAACTGTATCCGTTGTCAAGGAAATGATGCATCAGCAAAATAAGACAGTTGACAGGTAGAGTAAAACATATCAAAGCATTTCTCAAAAATATAGTTTCTATATAACTCTCTATAGAGTCATGATAGTATAAATTTGGTACCATGATATATTATTACAATGGAGAGTAAACTTATTTTGACACACATATATGATTATAACCTTGTTGACATCTAATTCTATTATGTAAAGCTAAAAAATAATTTCTCTAATCAAGATAACTAAAACATGAAATATCTTGACAATTTATTTCTTGCTAGTTCAGCAGTAATCCACACACCAGGTTTGCTTGTATATTTACAGGGTTAAGAAGCGGAGGCTTGAGAGGCGGCAATGTAGCTACAAGTCTGAGAAAGAGGAGCAGTGTAAAAACCCTGTCCTTCCATACACAAACCATTGTCTGTCTCGTATCCTTTTCTGTCCAAGATTGACACTGGTGTCTATTATAGTCTTAATGTGTATCTAATTTACATTAGGATCACAAGGAGACCAAATTTCAAACACAAGTGCAGAGATACGCTTGTTGATAAGATATTTAGTGCCATAGTAAAATTTACCTGCACCAGAGTAAAATTTACAGGGCTTTATAAGAATCTTCCCCTGGTACTGATGCTAGCGTCATAGTGTAAGATAAACTTGTATACATTTTAATACTGGTAAAAGAACATGAAAAGAAAAGATGCAGATTAATATAAGTTTCACTTTTTCATTCAATGTACTGTTCCGGTACGTATATGATTACCCCAATGTTGGTTTTGTCCGTCATTGCAACAAAATGTCACTACACAATATGCTTTGATCCTGGTAAATTTTAAATGATGGTTAACCTGTTGACCTGTAAGTATTACAAGGACTGATGTCATGATTAATCAGGTTAATTCCTTTGTTGATGTATGTGGTTTTTTCCTTGATGGCTGTACAGATATAATGTACAACGTTGACCAGCAGCTGTTTGACTACTGCACTGCTAAGTTTGCTGACAACACTCAGTGCTGTACTCCAGTCTTTGATATTCGCCACGAGCTGCCCCTTTGTATGGAGCATGCGATGAAAGCGGTGAGTGATCTGAAACAAAAAAGTGTTTAAGAATAATCATACAGGTGACTGCTTAATAGGGGTGACCGCTTTGGCAGTTTTGACTGTAGTTGTTACTAATACATGTATCATCTTCCCTTAAAATTGCTATGTATTTGCTGCTTGAATTTTCTTTCCCAAGATGATATGCGTATTAAGACAATACATTTATTAATAAGTGTTTTAATGTCTTTGTGATGTACATGTACTGATCAAGTATGGTAAACATGTTCACTATTATAATTTAATTTCATATTTAGGATAACTACTCAAAAGACCAGGATTCTGAATCCAAACAGAAGCGAGCCAGGAAGAAGACCAAGCCTTCAGCCCTGACTAGACCACCTCGCAAAGGGAAGAAGAAGAAGAACGCACGTAAACCTCCCCGCCCACAGAAACCCTCCCCTCCCAGCGAGCCTACAGGAATAACAGGTCAGTTTTGCTCAGCTATACTTTGTAGGTATTTGTAAAGGTAATCTAAGTCTTGGAGATATGACCATAAACGGTGCTCTAGCTAAAAGGTTAATAGTTTTTCTCTTAAGAATTAGTCCTTGAATTCTGATTGGAAAAAATTAGAAATTTAAAATTCAGTGTTTGAAGGAGGAATTGATGATATTTTGTAGGAATGCCAGTATCCGCCACAACGACAGTCAAAGAATCCCCTCCCCCTCCCACGCCCAGTAGTGCTGGGGTTACTAGTCAGTACACCACCCCACAGCCCGAGGAATCCATCAAAAACACTGTGTCTCCCGTGACTGTACCCCCCAAACCTCAGAACAGTCCCCCAGTGGCAGCGGTAGGAGGGGTTCAGGTGGCCAGCAGGCAGGAGAAGAATTCCTTGTCTGAACTATCCGAGAACATGTTGGGTGGAGTCGATAACTTTAACACAGGTAAGGCTAGAGGGATTGAAGGCCAAAAAATTTTCATATAAATAAATGTGAAAATGATAATTGGTAACTGGGGAGAAGGATTTTATTTTGAGATGGGAATCAAATACAGGATTGCTAATGGGTTATTGGCAATTAGTTTCTATTGGTTAATCTTATCAAAATATTCAAACGTATGGTCTTTTGTTTATTATTTTTATCAGTACAAATTAAAAGTAAGTACAATGTACTTTTAATGGTACTTGTAGCTGTACTCTATAGTGATCATTAATTATTTAATAAAGGCTGGATAAAATGGGCTGTGACATGATGTTTTTACATTAATTCTATGAATATTTACTAGAGTTTGGTGGACTGTTACACTGTAGTGATATGTATCTTTATTTGCCATGATACTATGTGTATCACAATAATTTGATTTGAATTTAAAATTTGTTTTTTATTATAAAACAACTTGTCTGTTCTCGAGTTAGAATAATTCATCAATTTTAGGATTAAACGTAATAAGGTAATTACTTATGATATATACATGTTCCCGATGTATTTTCGTGTAAGAAATGTATATACGCCTTGATCATTTGACAAAATTATTAGTATGATTTGTTGGTATTTTCTGAATGATGAAACAAGTAAAATCCATTATTTTCATATTTAATTTCTGATGAACTTTTAGAACACAATAATGAATCATTTGAGTTGTATGGTTCAATACTGGTAAAAATTAGAAAATTAGATTTGAAACTGTATCAAGTCACTTAAGGTTTTTTAAAAAATGTTCAAAACTTAATTATTTACTTCAGAATTACCATTGGAGCAAGCCTCAAAACTGCTTGAAGAACCAGATTTTCAGGATGTATTCAACAAACTCCCAGATGAAGCATTTAATTTATTTGGTAATAATTATTTATTGCTTTACATATGACCTCGTTTATTCAATTAAAGAATGTCTTCAGTCATAATTCTGATATTCCACATTTAGGAAAATTTGTAAATTTTTAAAGTAACTATTTACAATGTATGTTTGTAACAGGTAAAAATGGAGACTTCAATCCTACAAGTGAAGAATTTGAAGAACTTGAAAGGCATCTGGCAGCTGCTAATATGGATGTATCCAATGCTCAAAAGACACTGGAAACATTTGATCTGGATTTGGATGAAGAGCAACTAAAACAGATTTTATTTGGTTCTAATACAAGCACATCCAATAGTGGAACACTAGGAGGAATGATTAATGGGGAGGACCAAGAAAGTATCAACGCAATTGCTCGAAGTCTGTCAGCTTCTGAGCAGTTGTTGCCAAAGACAACAACTTTATCGGAAACCAATATTCCATTTACTGGTGCTAATATGAACTCCTTTCCCTATTCCCAAATACCTGGTCAGGTTGTGACTCCTCCAAACAAAGTGGTCACTCAAAACAGTGTGATGTACTCCAACAATTCACAGTACTCTCAGTTTCAGACACCTCCTAGCTATGCTGCGAGTCATATAGTGAACAATCCCCCTGCGTATGCTGTGAGTCAGGCATTAGTGAATCAGACTCCCCCTAGTTATGTTAGTCAAGCGATGGTCCATCACACACAGCAGCCTAGTTATGGTGCCAGTCAAGGATTGCCGATTCATTCGTACCCTCAGCATATTGCCTTGCAATCTTCGCAAATTCGACCAATGGGAAGCCAATCAAACATGTCAGGAGTTATGCAGGCAGTTTCCTCAGCCTCAGATTTAAAACTACAATCCAAAATAGATTCACAACAAAATGCTACGCCGATGAAGGTGGTGCTAAACCAGTTACCAGAGCTCAGTAACAAGACTTCGACTTTACCGGTTTCCATGCAGGGGTCTCTACCACTGCCTCAAACTCCTTGGCCAATTACTTCTGGGCAGGTCCCTCCCTTTCAAAATGGCTATCCTGTGCATGGAATGTATCTTCAGGGAACAAATGATATGATGACAAACTTGAAATATAACATGAATGCTCAACACACAGAACATGTGAGCCAGGTGGGTGAAGGAAGTGCACCCCCACATCACGTGACTCTCCCTCCCGCGGGAAGCTTGCAGGGGATTCCTGGCTTTAGTCACCAGCAGTTTGTAAAGTCATTTACGGCCTCCAGTGGCAAGGGCTCATGACAATAGGAGGATTTTAGTTTTTTTTCACATTTTTGGCAAATGAAACATGTTTGTTAATATTAGTGCAGTCTTTTTTTTTTAATGAACGATAAAGAATATTTTTAAAATATTTTTTGTTCCTGAAAGAATGGTAATCTTTTGGTTCTGTTGAGTTTAACATGTAAGATGTGTTACAGAAAAGATCTGACTGTTTGTGATATTGTTTTTATAGTAACGTGTTGTAGCAATGGATGTATATAATGTGATTTCATTGTTCGTGCCATTCCATAGATTTCATAGTTTTATATACCATATTCCCTCATCTTTGTATGTTTAGTCATAGATTTTTTTTATACACTGTTTTGAATTTGAACACAAAAAGTTTAGGACATAATAATACTAATATTAACAGATGTTCATTTTATAGATGTAACATGTAAAATTGTTTTGTTTGTAGTATTAGGACTGCATGAGTGAGAAAGGGTTAATTGGTTGTTTTCTGTTTTTTCTTTTAAAACTGCAAATTGCTCTGAATGTCATTTCAAAGATTAATGTGTGATTGATGTTCAACCTATCTCATATAGCTGTTGGGTACTATGTACTTTAGTTTTAACCACTCGTTATAGCATCAGTTCCACATTTTTCAAAAGCATCTCAGTTTTCAATGTCACTTGCTGCAGAAATATGTTGCTGATTAAGTTTCTACCTGCTAAATAAATCACAAGGGAATCTATTTTTGCAATGATGACCCGCAAGTGATTTTTAAAAAAATTTTTTTTGTTTAATGAAGTACATTTTGTACTATTAAAACAGTTATTTCAGGGTCGAAAAGTGTGTGAAAGTCTTCAATATATATAGTATCCCTGTTCTGTTTGTATTGGTGGAATTGAGTGTTTTTGGGGTTTTGTCGTGTTATGTTTTTTTTTTCTCTGGCAATTGGGAAGTTTGTGGATGAAGACAAAAAATTGGGTCATTGATACAGGGATTTTAACTTAAAAACCAATATTTACTCACCTATAGCAGTATCTCTAGCTTATTTATATATATATTTAATTGACTAAATAGAGGCAGCTCTGTGTTATGGTTGTAATATTGATTATTATCTAGTATTTATGGCCTAGGTAGGGGAGAACTCATCTACCATCATATTTCACCTGTGTGATGAATGTACTTCGTACAGCTGTTTGCATTGTTTTGTATCTTAATAATTTTGGAGAGAGAGAGAGAGAGAGAGGGACTCGTAAGAATATATTTTGTTATAATGATATGTACCGGTATATGCATGTACAGTGTACATGTATTCTGTAATAGATAAGGTAGATTGTTAATTTTTGCTGAACTGTTTTGTGCAATGCTTTGCACATCTTCCTTCCTCTCTCATAAAGTATCAAAGATCACTGTAACTTCATACTGAAGTAATTGTACAGAGGAAATCTGCACGTATATCTGTATCATGTATATGTACAGGGGCTCATTATTATTGAACTTGCATCTGCAATACATTGTAAACACACAAATTTTCAAGTTACCTCCAAAAATCCAAAGTATGAACTGAATTCTTTTGTGTTTTACGTTTTACTGACATCTTAATAATCAAAATTGTTCAAATTACTGCTATAAGAAAATCATACATTAATAATTTCATTTTTAGTAGATAATTATTAACACAAATACCGTGTGTATATATATATATATATGTATATATATATATACATGTACAGAAGTAGACTTCATCAATTCTAAATATTTTTTTTTGAAAATATTTTGCTATTTTTGCACCATGGTCTTCATAAGTTACTTGCATAATACCGTACAGCAGTCCAATGATTGTTTCCTGTAGTGATTGGTGTGCAATTTTTTCCCCCCATAATATTTCTTATGAAATTCATCATGTCGATTTTGCAAATACAAGGAAAGATGTATTGCTTTTTGATACTTTTTTTTGCAGAAAGCAAAAACATTAATATTCTTACCTCCAAATTACATGTATAATGTTTAAAGTGTATTGATAAGCTAGAATAATTTTATGGTCTCTATAGGTACTTCAGTAAAGCGCCAAAGTACAAACTTTAGTTCCTTACCAGTTGGATATTGGTTAGAGAGCGTGAACTGGGTGCATTTTTATACACTTGACAGTCATAAGTATTTTTGGGAGGGAAATATCATTTTTAATTTTTAGATTTGTATGTTAAATAAATCTGTTTCAATTTTGTTTTTGATTCTTGCGTATTTTTTTTTTTAATGGAGTGCAATAGTCAATTCTTGTATCAGCTATTTCAAGTTAGAAAACACTGTTAATTGCCTTTATCTCAAGAAATGGGTGACTGTTTTGTTTTTGTTTTGATGTTTTTTCCTCTTGACTTTTTTGGCTGTTTACTGATAATTTTGCTGTGCAAAATATGCCGAACCAATAAGGTAATCTTTTCCACTGAAACAATGTACATTTCAAAACAAATTTATCCAATCTCTTGCAAGCATTTTGAAAATTCTGTACACTCTCTCTATTCTCCCACATACAATGGTAAATCTTGTTCATCTTCACTGGCATCACCAGATTCTATAAGGCTTAAATTGACCCAAATGTAATTCTTTTTAACAAAAATATATATTTAATTTTGTCAATTACTAATATTTTCACTAGATTTGTTTTTGTTTTTGTTTTTTTTTTTTTTTATAATATATTGATACATGGGAATTTGCAATCGGTTCATTAGTGAGGTTATCTTGTTTAACTTTTTTAAGAAGCAAAAACTGAGGCATGTTATTTAACCTCTGATTGTTCTAGCTGCATCATGTCTAATATTCCAACACTGTAATTCAAGTAATCTCTTGTCTCACAGTGTGCTTTATCTGCTATAGAAAAGATTGTGTGTACATATCATTGTTAAATTTTTACATACAAGAAAATCATGAAAAGTGTAATTCTGAAAGGCAGGCTTATCCCCTCATCCATTAAAAGCCAAGGAGGAACCTTGTATTGTCATTTTGTGATCTGATTTCTTTCATATGAAGATGTAGAGTAATGTATGGTATACATATTTTGTGTGAATGTTTACTTTCTTACGAGTGAGAATGTTCTTGTTTTATTAAAGTTGTTATGAAGTTGTTGTAATTATATAAATTATAACATTATTGTGTTCAAAACATGACCTAAAAATCTAAATAACAACTCTGAATATAAGTATTTGTTGTTTTGTTATTGGAATGATTTGTCCATATTGCTCCAAAATTTTAATTCTTTTAAAGATTTGCATACAAGCCCAAATTTCTCCTACTTAGAGATACAGAATTCTAGCATTGATTCTACTTGAAAATGACAGCAAGAAAGGTTCAATTTAAGGGGGAAAATCAACTTTTAAGAATTAAAATGCTATATCCATTGTGCTGCAGAGATAGACAATCAAATTTTGCGATATGAACAGCAACACAATGGCTTTAAATTACCATGCAATGAACCTTCATTAAAAGTAAATCAAAGAGTCATGCACAAGTTGTCGAGAACCCACAATACCAAAGAGACACATGACAAGACTTATTTTCCTTTGATCAGTAAGTTGAACTACATTAGGGTTTGGAAGACATACAGTAGTATTTATTTGCATGTATATATTATAAACAGAAGTTTATAACAGGATAGGAATTATGACGACCAGACTGGGATTTGAACCTGGGCCCCCTAAATCTCTAGTTAGGTGCTTGACGACTTAGCTAATTGGTGCAGGTGATCAAGCTGTCCTGTCACAGGTGAATGCTAAAATGTTTTGACTGGATATATGGTAAAGTTTCACATTGAGAGAATTGAAAATATATTATAAACTGAAGGCATCAAAAGCAAAGATTGCTTTCCTCCAAAATCAATATAATGAATACACAGCCAAAATGTAGTACGTAATATAGAATTATTTTTTTTTAATTGCTCTGATTGTAAATGTTTTAATCAAAATTATGATAACTTGCATCAACAAATTGCATGGCTATTCGATATCATTTTGATGCCAAAAATGTCTTTGAAAGAAATCGGACAAATTTGTCAATTAATCCCATGAAAACTTGATTAAGCATGAAATGGTTAGCTAAATATAATTTTGTAAGGAAAATTCACACGACCATTGATTCAGATCATTTGTATTTTCTCACTGCACTCAAAGGACTATATATGATATGGGCTTAAAATGGCCCCCTAAAATGAACATCATTTTTCTGTAATTCTTTGTAAACATATACAAGTAAAGTTATTTTATAATTTTCCTTTGCCCACAATTTAAAATTTGCCATCACAAAGCTAAACTTTTCCCGCAGATTTCCATTTTTAGCATAAAACAGCTTGTTTTAAACAGTTTTTCTTTCAGAATACAATGAGCGCATGCTTGAAGAAACAAAATATTTTTATCAAAGGTTTATCTTTCCAAGACTAATAACGAACAAAAAAAAAAAAGAGTAAAAAAAATGTCAACTTTAGAATGAAATTGATTAAATTATAACAAGAGAAGTTTGTGAAACTCTTATGCCCCCCCCCCCCCCCCCCAAAAAAAAAAAACGTTTAAGATGAAAATGAACCAATATTAAACAAGAGCTAGAAATTATTATCATGATAAATTTTATACCAAATTTAATTTCATTATGTGCAACCTCTGTGAAAAAAATGAATGGAAACTGCAAATAAGTGGAATTTTTCTAAGTCCAAGGGGCATAACTCTGTCAAAAATTGCTCGAATGTAAACAAAATCAAACTCGACCTAGAAATTATTATGGTAAATCTGTATACCAAAATTCATCTCAATATGTGCAATCTCTGCGAAGAAAATGAATGGAAACTGCTAATAAGTGGAATTTTTCTAAGTCCAAGAGACATAACTCTTTTGAAAATTGCTTGATCGTATCCAAAATCACACGTGACCTAGATATTATTATGATAAATCTGTATACCAAATTTCATTTCAATATGTGCAACCTCTGTGAAGAAAATGAATAGAAACTGCAAATAAGTAGAATTTTTCCTAGTCCAGGGGGCATAACTCTTGTCAAAAATTGCTTCTTCGAAGGGAGGCATAAAAATTGAATAACTTGTGACGTCATAAACTGCCAGCGAGTGCAAACAATTTAAATAAATAAATAAATATATATGTTATATCAACTCTTCAAAAATATAAGATAACAATTTAATGTACACTGTACCTGAAACACTTTAGAAAAGGGCAAATTATGACCGATGTCATATATAGTTCTTTATGGAAAGCAATAGACTGATCACACAAGCAATACAAAACATATAAAGAGAATGGGTCTTTTAGAAACTTTATTTCCAATCCATGAGTTGTGTAAAAATATGTGTCCTGTAAAATCATTTTGATACCATGTCCAATCCTAATTTCACACTACCTTGTAAAAGTACATTCTTCATCGTACCATACATCAAATTTTTTAATCCCCCCTGAAGAGGGAATTTCACTCCCCAATCGTCAATGATAAATTTGGATATTTTATAACAACAGGTCACAAAAACTCGCATAAAAATTTGTACAATACATTCTGAATGAGAGGACCAGAGTCTGTGATTACTTACAGACTAGCACACCATTGTACAACATCGCTCACTATCTTCACCCATACAAGCTTTCACATTTACAAAATATGTACATCCACTAGAGATCACTATGTTGTCTGAAATCCAAGTCTCTCTTTTTCTGCCTTTTCTTGTAGTTCAGCCATCCTCTCTGCTTCTTTCCTCTTGTGTTCCTCAAGAAATTTGGGTTTATCGACTGAAATAAAAAATATCCATTAATCCTCTAATAAGTTTACCATTTTCAAATAGTCTTCGAGAGGTCAAAATTCAAACATTTTTATGATTTTAATAAAAATTACCAGAGTCATAAAATGATAAGAGACTGATATAAATTTAGTCTACCAGAGATTTTTAGAATTGATCATTTTAAGTTACCCGGCCTGTGAACCACTTAAGTATAGTAAATTTAATTTGTCTTTCATATTAACTATGAGCCCCCAAAAACTTGATGGGGTGGGATTGTGTTGGTTGACAATATTTCGATGGGCTTACCTTTAACATATCCGACCACCTGCACAATGAAAAGCCCCGTCAAGAGAAAATATGATACGTGCAAGGCCTTCACTGATGATTGAAACAACACATCATATATCCGATGTCTTGTCCATTTCTTTGGAGGTCCTATTCTCTTCATTCTGATTTCCTGTTGAAAATGTGGAGACTTTTTTTAAAGTACATGTATGATTTTTATAATAATAAAGTGATTATAACAATTCATTGAGTAGTTCAAAAGAAAATGTTGATGAATTGTCATGATATTTAACTGTTTCATGATTTCTCTATAAACTTTCATATACATGTATTAATGTTTTCCTGACTAACATATTTCTTGTGACAAAACTGTGGCATTACACATTACTAGCATTACTTTGAAAATATGTAATGCATTGCAACGCATTACCATTACATTTAGCAATACCCCAAGCCTGTTCCTTTCTATATAAAAACACTGTAATACATTGTAGTTCATTCCCACCACTTCTGTCACTTTTAAATTTAAAGGGGCATGGTCACAATTTTGGTCAAATTTTTATACTTTTAGTGTTTTATTTATTAATGCTTTAGCATTTTGTTAGTGAGGCATTTCTAATAGTCAACCAAAATTGCAGTGTCAGTCATTCAGTTATAGAATACCGGTATGTACTTTTTCACTAACAAACTCAGGTTTAAGTGAAATATGCTTATAAATTTATATGATTTATCAGAGACATAAATAACATGTCTCTGGATTTAGAACACTATTAATTAAAGATTTACCTGATCCCATCACTGCATAGTTAACAAAGTACATGTTATGCAAAGTGTTATGTGTGCGCTAATAGTGAAGTTTTCCAGATGCCTCAAACGGACACAACTGTGATCGGCCAAAACCAATGACAAAAACCTAGCTGCTGTCACCAGAGACATAAATAACAGAGATTGGCAACTCCGCCACTAGTGTGTTTTGTTGTTGAAAAATGTTACGGGACTAACCTTACTTTGAGAACTACATATTAGTAAACTGAGATTAAAAAAATTGAAATTATATTGGCCAGTCATAAAACTTCGGCAAAATCTCAGACGACGGGTGGCCAACTGCCTCCTAAAACTCCTCTTTTAATATTGTTTATAAGACATAAACTCATGGAAATATAATATTTTGAATGTTTTGATAATGGGTTTTAGCTGTTTATAGATATTCCTTGATATAATTGTTTATTAGAAAGATATACTGATTTAAACTGGGAATACTTTACAATAGGGACCACAAGATTTCGATCAGTTGCCAATCTCTGTTATTTATGTCTCTGCATGCTGTCACACAACACTCCATTGCAAGGGCTCGATCGGATGTGCAACAACTTTTGTGCTTGTGCAATAGCATGTTGTGTAACATCTGTATCATTGCATTTTCAACACCATCATGATATAACATAAAACAAATCGCAGGCCTGTGCTAAATCAATTATTAAATTAGTCAACATGTCAACTCCTATAGTAAGCTTAAAGAATCTTCCCTAGTTCATGTACATGAAACCGATGGTAAAGATTTGCAATTTTTTTCTTTGAATTATGATTTTTAAAAAAACAGCTTATCATATCACAAGTATATTGTACATGTACTACAATCCTATCAATTTCAAAGACGCATATGCAAACATTTACAATGTTTTCATGGCTTAAAATTAATATGTAATTTCAAAGGAGTAAAAATGCTCCTTAAAAGAACAGTGTAGTTAAAAAAAAAAAACCTGATAAATCCAGAGACATTTTGTATAAGTCTCTGATAAATCATATACGTTATATTTATAAACGTATTTCACTTCACCACTTCAAGCT
Organism: Magallana gigas; assembly: GCF_963853765.1. Classification (NCBI taxonomy): domain Eukaryota; kingdom Metazoa; phylum Mollusca; class Bivalvia; order Ostreida; family Ostreidae; genus Magallana; species Magallana gigas. The sequence goes on along the minus strand of NC_088857.1, from coordinate 27,364,293 downwards.
CAGTTGGTAAGTGATAAAGTACATACTCTATAAAATAGCAATAATTATTCTCTTGTTGCAAAGGCAAATAATTTACCCAAAACTGTGAATTTCAATAATTCCACACAAAACGGTAAATCCATAGGTTATAAAATGACCCAGATCGAATTATCTCTGTTTTGTCATATTTCTATTTCGTAACATTGATTTTTTCCAATGAAGCGTGTTATACTTTGAATATTATACTATGTTAATGTCCAAAATCCAAAAACTTATATATTATTCTGAAATTAAATGATAAAATAAATTATAAAACCACATACGTGACTTTGTATTCCTTTCGGCGCATGTATGCAAAACAACTGCGTTATTTAGTAAAACCCAAATCATTAAAAACATAAATAATTTTAAAAAAATACATATTAATGCGATTTTGTAGTGTAATGTTAATATTTTTTTTGATACAAGAATTTTTTAAATATTTCTTTTTTTTAAGTTCTCATTGAAATATATTTATATTTTTATTAATTTTTTTTTATGATTTCAGGATTTTAGCAGCACCTTATCACAACTAACGTAAACAACATGGACGCCACCGCAAATAAATTAGGCTAGAGAAACAAATTTAAACATGAGTAGACCAGATAGAATTAAAGACCCTCTTCCCATTTTGGGAGAAGATGGCACAGTCTTTCAGTACGGTGATTATAAAAGGTAATTCTGAACAACTATTTTATTGAATGGTGAAGATAAAAAAAAATAAACCTATAATTTTAAGGAGTTGTTCGTATACAAATGTGTTTGTTCCGTATAAAAGTGGATACATGTATTATGATATGCATTGAATGTTCGTTGTCTGCTCCCTAGAGCATAAACTGAAAACAGACTTAAGCCCAAATTTTGAATCGATATAATTATTAAAATACTTTCAATAACTTAAGTAAATTAAGATAGATCAATTTTAACTAAAAAAACCAAAACAAAACAAAGCAGGGACTTATAATATTAGCCAAGAATAAATTTAAAGTATTTGCTAAAATAAATACTTAGGCTTGGAGAGATTGCAATATTGTTGGATTTACATTATTATATAGGACAGCTCCAAAACTCTAAAGATGTAAGATCCATACAAATTGCTGTATAAAACCAATCTTTTTGACAAAAATTGTCAAATAAAATACATGTTATAATTGATGAATATCTTTACAGAATGCCGCCCCAGAATCAAAGCAGTTCTCAGAGCAGAAGGACCCCAACCCCTACCAAACAGGTTAGTTTACGGTCAGTCAGCAGAAGAGAGGAGGATTCACAAGGATATGAAGAAACTATAGACATGGAGGAATTGAGGCAGTCACTGAGTCGAGAAAATTCAAGGTGAATATGCATTTATGGATTAATAATTGTCTGTATATCTGTGCAAAAAGAACAAGCAAATTGCCAGAATTATAAAGGTAATTTCAGCTCTGCATAATTCAGCAGGTAAATGAATTACAGGTACATAAACTTATACTCATATATTTTTTCCTTTTCTATATTTTAACATTCTTTTTGTAGAGTATTTGAACCTCAAGTAGAAAAAGAAAATATTCAAGGAGCAAATTCAAAAGTATCAAGAAAGGGTCACAGTATGTTTTATTTTCATACAAGTTTTAAAACTACTACTGAAGTTTTATCATTAGTTGAATTATTTTCTGTTTTGTGTATACTATATGATACATGTATTGATTTTTGATATAAAAGCATTTCAAAAAGTTGTTTGCCCAGCTGAGTAGTAATGGAATAAAAAAAGGAAAGTGGAGAATTTTTAAAAAATTTTGATCAGCAATATTTAGGGTTATATTCAAGGATGTAAAATCATTGATCTTTTCTGATATTACTGAATTCATTCTTGTTACGAGAAACTAATTGTCGTTACCTGCATATATTAAAAACATAAATTCCAGATTCATGAATTATTTTAATATTTGAGGAGTGGACATCAATTGCTAAGGTGGAATGCTACACCCAAATTAAGTTTATGGCTCATCAAAATATCATTTCTCATACACGATTTTGTTGTTCAAAGAAGGATACATACTTATTTCATTATACTATATCAATCCATAAAATAAAATTTTGGTGTAGCATATTCCACTTTTAAATTATTTAAAAAAAAATAATACATGCATCTTGATGTTGATTTGTATTTTTCCAAATGATACATTGAATTATGAAAAATTGTATGTTTTAATACTCTTGAATTCAATCAGAAATAAGCATAATGTCCATTCTTGTAGGTTATAGTAATAATGATGGGAACAAGAAGCCTCCTTTCGTTGTGTCCTCCAATGCATCAATACCCCCGCCGTAAGTTTTCAAAGTAATTGTATCATTATTGATCCTCTAAATCAAGGGTGCGAGCATGGCATGTACAACTGTAAACAGTTTCTGTGAATGTAAATCAACAATTTTTAAATGATTAAGACTTTCTGTGCATTTAAATGTACAGTTGAACTTCGATATCTCAAACACTGATATCTCAAATACAATGGATATGTCGAAGTGATTTGTAAGTCGCAATCACTTATTTTTTAAGTATTTCACCCTTGATATCTCCAATACTTGGATATCTCAAGTATTTAAACAGTCCCACTTAGTTCGAGATAATGAAGTCTGACTGTATCTGTTATTTGAAACCATTAGGAAGCCTGTGAAAGCTCTTCCCAAACCCAAAGAGAAACCACCCCCTGAGGGCGCCACTGGTGGGGAGGAGTCTGAGGACAGCAGTGATAGTGACAGTGAGGAGGAGGAGGAACGGAGGGCTCCAAGTCAGCTCCTCATGGAGGTACAGAAAACAGAATAGGAATATTGAATGAAAGCAATGCATATACAGGTCAGATCAGTACAATGGCTCCAAAATGGAGGCACATTATACAGTACAGCAATAGTACATATACTCATATAGGATAAATAAATACAAAGGCTACATGGCAGCTTGTTATAGAAATACAATACACAAACAAACTGTACAGAAACCAATACAGTCATGTATAGTTCAGTGATGAGGAAAGGAAATTTAACTTCAAGTTGATTTCTAGCTGTTGGAACTTGCCAACAGTTCCTAGTGGAACCTTTAGTTTCTTCCTAATTCTCGACAAAGAATGTGACAAGAAAAAATAATACTGACAGAGACAAAAATTAAAACGTGTGTGCATGAATTGTGAGATGGAAGAATGTATATATGGTATAAAGATATACATTCTTTTCTTTTACGTGTTTCAGTTTCTAGAATGTTTAATGAAGAAGGAATACGTTGTAGCTGCCAAGTTGTGTAAAATGAGTGAGTAAAAAAAAAAATAATGAATAATTTTGAAATAAGTAATTCTCTATATTTAGAATCACAGTTGTTTACTTTAATTTACCGTATTTTTACATTATAGTTTTGATATATGAGCCCAGTCATCCTACAGCCCTACAGTTCCAGCCAGTTCTAGAGGAAAAAATTCTAATAGGTAATATCATGATACATGTACGAAAAGCTTTTGTGGGCACTGGGCAGAAAATTAATGTGATGAAGGTTATTAAGTTTGGAAGACTGAACATTCCGAATGACAGTTTACAGCAAGATGTTATGCACACAATGCATTATTTTATCTGTGAACTGGTTTGTAATCGTGTGGTATAATCCAGCTAATAAGTTGTAGTCACTTTTGGAATCCATGAGAAGAATTTTAAGAGCTTTATATAAAAATATTGGAAAACACACAAATTTAAAAGCTAAAATACACAAATGGAATTTTTATTTACTAAACAATAGTTTACTGCTTTACAAATTATATCTTTTATAAAGTTTCAGGTAAAATTAATGGGTAATTTGTTAAGCCTCCTTAAACAGTAAATAAATGGAACCATTTTAACAAGAGCTTAGACTTTGGGTAGTTGTGTCAAACAGCAATGGTGTATGTTTCGCTTGACACCAGGGTAGAAACAGATAGTTACATCCTACTGAAAGTCCAAGGCCTTGTTAAAATGGTTCTAATATGAGATTAATCTTTTTCAGAACAAGAGAAAGAAAATGAATCAGGGAGTGATGAATCAGGAGATGAAGACGATGAATCAGATGATAGTGGTGAAGATTCGGATGATGAAAGCGAAGATTCAGATAGTGAGGAGGGGGAAGAAAATGATGATCGAGAAAATGAAGAGGATAGAAATAGGTAAAACTTATTGTCTCTCTTTTAATTTTTTTTTTGCTTTTATGGTAATGAAAGATTTGTTTATATTCATATAGAATCCAAACTGTTTAGGTTTTTTCTCTCTCATAGCTCATTTTGGGATAAATCGCTTGTATATGAATGAATAAGAGATTTGTGAAATTTTGTAGGTATGTAGGGTTCAATGTAAAATGTGCACATTACTAGGGAATTCCGATTCTGTTATTTTTCTTAGAATTTCGGAACTATTGGCCACATACTAAATATAGTGATGAACAGTTTGTCAAGGCAACTCCTCTTAAACTGCTGCATAGAATTCCTTGAATTGTAGGGATTTTTTTTTAGCTCACCTAAGCCAAAGACTCAAGTGAGCTTTTCTGATCAAGAATTTCTGTTATCTGACGTTGGCATAATTGGCGTTTTAAACTTTTCACATTTTCATCTTCTTCACCTAAACCACTGGGCTGATTTCAACTCAACTTAAAACAAAGCATCACTTGGTGAAGGGGATTTAAGTTGATTCAAATTTAGGGTCAGGCCCTCTGTAAAGGGGAGATAGTTTAGAATTATTGAAAGTTGGTTCAAATTCTGGTCCCCAGGGGTAGGGTGGGGCCACAATTGGGGAGGGGGTGTTAAATTTTTACATGGAGATCTTTAAAAATGAAAGTGGGCCACAATGGGGGGGGGGGGGGATTTTAGGGAATAGAGAAAAATGTAAAGCAACAAAAGGGGCTGGTAATTTGTCGTGTAATTTGATGTGTACGCGGTAAGATCTTCTGTATTTAATTGTCAAGATTTTTTTAATTTGATACATGTACTATAATGCTCATCTAATCACAGTCAAGGCTATTGTTGCTCAGGTGAGCAATGTGGCCCCTGGGCCTTTTATTTAAAATTCATGAACTGATAAATAAGTTTTAATTCTGAACTGGAAAAAAAACTATATTTGACTTCAAATTGATTTACCATTTAAAGTTATTATGAGCCCTTTCCAATCCAAATGATTTTTTCAAGTATTGATTTTAACAAGATCCAGTAAATATTTATTTTACATTTTATTGCCAGTGCTCAACATTTGTACATTTCAATCTTCTTTTTCAGTGCCGATGAGTTCTTTGATGATTTTAAACAAGATTCAGGTATTGCATCAGCATCATCAGACTGATACTGGGAACAATGGGACCATCATGTGACTTATTTGGAGAGGCGGCTATGTGTTACATATTGATGGGAGATCACAAGATTTCATAAAGTAAAAATGGATTAGTGGGCTTGCCTTTGCTGGAAAAAGATTGTGCCAAATATTTTTTTTTCAGTATTTCCCTCAAATGTAAAATGGTTATGGAAAAGTGACACTTTATTGATATTATAGAAATCAATAAACATTTTGTAATATTCCGTCCAATTGTATCCAAAAAATTGCCTTTTTTCATTGTAATTTATTGTTTCATTTTGAATAAATCCTGTTTAAATAATTTTTTTCTTAATTTGGCGGGATAAGCAATGGAATATTGATGAAAAAATATAAAGATCCCTTTATCTTGTTTGTAAAACCTTAATACCTAAAGTATTAAAAATTCTGAAACAAGAAACAGGGCCATCATTTAAAATGTCTTTGTTTCCCTTAAATCGACGGGCGTCTGTAAAGTGCGAAACGAAATCGAAATGAATCGTAACCGAACAAAACGAAACGAAACCAATCGAAACCAAACGAAACCAAACGAAACCAAACCAAAAATCGAAACGAAACGGAATTAAACAAAACTAAAAACCAATTTTGACAACATAAAGGTGAAACATATTTATTTGAAATAAAATTTTTAACCATAAATTCATGTACAATGTATAACAACCTGTATGTGTCAAATTTTCATAACGCGCTAGCGCGCGTTATTCAATTTGTATGCACACACCGATGCAGTTATGAGACTATATCTTTCAAAAAATAATGATTCAATGCTTAAATAGAAACAGCCCGACTGAAATCTACACGCCCTATTTATCGATTGGTCGAAATCTACAGCGGCCGAAAGTGACAGGACTGAAATTGACACGCCCTGTTTATCGATTGGTCTGAACCTACAGCGACCTTAGTAAAATCCCGGACTGCACGAAATAATCATGACGATGCCAGACTCAAAGTCTCACAGGATACGATTTGGCTGTTTCTTTTAGCTAAAGTACTTTTGTAATTAACAGTAATTTAGTGAATTTTACTAACTTTTCATAATAATTTTATTAATTAGTTAAAGAAAGTTGTTAATATAAACAATAAAATGCTTTCTTTGATGATTCATGTGGGTTATGAAGGTAGCGATCATTGCATGTCTCCTTCAGAATCATCATCATATCTCTCTCTCTCTCTCTCTCTCTCTTTTTTTTTCTCTCTCCCAAACTTGCGTATATATACTTTGCTATGTGATGTCGCTGATAAGTTTTAAGGCATCTCTCTCTCTCTCTCTCTCTCTCTCTCTCTCTCTCTCTCTCTCTCTCTCTCTCTCTCTCTCTCTCTAAACGTCTGAATATCATTTAATGAAACAAATTAGAAACATTAAAAGGTATAGAAATGTATATCAGTTGGAATCATTTTAACAAGAGCTTCGACTTTGGGTAGGGTGTCAGACAGCAATGTGACGTAGGTCTGTCATTGTCATTGAAGGCCACTCATCCATTGCTCTTTAAAATCAACAGGATTTGTCTGGCTTTTGAGCAAAGATTACGCGATCGATGTAAATTTCACTTGAAACCAGCGTCATTTTTTAACTTTTTTGACGCAACAAATAGATAGTTACGTCCTATTGAAAGTCCAAGGCCATGTTAAAATGGTTTTATTTACATCATTATATATTTATTGCAAATTTCGGATAATCGGCCTAGAAATTTACAGCGGCAATCTGAAACATACAGGTAGTTATATTTCATGGTTCAAAAATTTATTTCAATGAATTTATTTTCACTTTTATGTAGTCAAAATTGATATTAGTTTTGTTTAAATTCCGTCTCGTTTCGTTTCGATTTTTGGTTTCGTTTCGTTTCGATTGGTTTCGTTTCGCACTTTACAGACGCCCTAAATTGGCCTGAAATTTTGAAGTTGGGTAGGTATAAGTACTAGTAGCTAGATAAATATATTTTTTTCCTGCCAGGGTATACATCATATACTTAAATACAAAATAAATCAATTTCTTTATTTTAATATATTAAAATTCACAATTTATTATTTTCCCCCCTAAATTTAAACATGTTTGTGTCAAGACTAAGTGTGCGTGACTAGATAAAATAGTTCATGTTTTTCAATGTTGATGTACATGTCAACCAAGATTCAATATCATTTTAATGATAGTGTACATGAATACTAGCTATCCATTAATTTCTTTAAACCACTGACAGAATCCTTCAATTCCCCCCTTATAATCCTTACCAAGTATCAAAAGAAATAGATATCCTTTAATATCAGATATGGTAACTGTTACACACTTATTTATGCAAACGCATCAATGAAAATGGATGGGGAATACGTCAAGAGTTGTAACAACATGTATACCCTTGCCAAAAAAATGAGGCTTCTGATGAAGTGTTTGGTTAATCTGCTGCAAACATTTTTTTCTAATTTTTTTTTATTTGGTTTGTCTACACATGAACAAGAGATTTAGAACCATTTTAACAAGAGCTTGGACTTTGGGTAGTTGTGTCAAACAGCAATGTGACGTACGCCTGTCTATTTCACTGCTGGCCACTCAGACATTGCTCTTTGAAATCAACAAGATTTGTCTGGCTTTTGAACGAAGACTACGCAATCGGTGCATATTTCGCCTGAAACCACGTCATTTTGAACTTGTTTTGACGCAAAAAAATAGATAGCTACGACCAACCGAAAGTCCAAGGTCTTGTTATAATGGTTCTATTAATAATGAACACTGCAAAGGTTTTTTTTTTTAATTTATACCAATTTATGGTACGTGGCCCTCTTCAAATATGTCGACATGCAATTCATTTATGTTGACATGCAACTTATTTATGTTAACATGCAACTTATTTATGTAGACATGCGAGATAAATATGTTGACATGCAAATTAATATTTTTGTTAACTCATTTATGTTGACACATCCGCCCCTCTCTCTCTCTCTCTCTCTCTCTCTCTCTCTCTCTCTCTCTCTCTCTCTAGCCATGATGTATATTAGAACCATTTTAACAAGAGCTTGGACTTTGGGTAGTTGTGTCAAACAGCAATGTGACGTAGGCCTGTCTATTTCATTGCTAGCCACTCAGCCTTGGCTCTTTGAAATCAACGAGATTTGTCTGGCGTTTGAGCTAAGACTACGCAATCGATGCATATTTCGCTTGAAACCGCGTCATTTTTAATTTGTTTAGACGGAAGGAATAGATAGCTACGCCCTACTGAAAGTCCAAGGTCTTGTTAAAATGGTTCTAGTTATGCGTCTAGCCATGGTGAAGATGAGTTATCCGTCTAGCCATGATGAAGATTAATTTTCATCGTGGCTTGATTGGCATTGCTTTAATAAACAAAATACGTCTGCTGGTTATTCCTTTGTATCAATAATTCATATTTTATGCCAAAATCAATGCAGTCTGCAAGGTAAATTTCTGAGATAGGTAGCCTCAATCTGTGACGTGTTTCGTTATGATTTCCTCCTTTTGGCGAGAGTTGAGTGTTATGTATTCAATTAACAACGTTAATGTGATTGTCTGATGTCATACAGGGAACTTTCCCCATTAATTGTAACTTTCAACCGGTAAATTGGGTATATGGCAAATATTTCATTTGAAGAAAATGAAAAATGAGGCTACATGTGGTAGTTCTCTAAGATTGAATATTTCCCTTTCAAATGTTTTGTTTTAGTGGTTATAACTGTAACCCTATTAATTACGGACTAGTTCATACATGCAAGTTTGTTTCACCATCTGTAGACGCAATATCTATTGACTAACTCGTACCTACAAATTGAATGGTTTTTAATTTGCGGATCACTTTCATTGTTGTTTAATCCTATTTTGTTGTCAATGTAAACTCCAATTTTTTGCTGGGTTGGTTTTGTAACAGAAAATGCATGTATGACGATTGCTATTTTCGAATATTCGTATATATACTTTGCTATGTGATGTCGCTGATAAGTTTTAAGGCATCTCTCTCTCTCTCTCTCTCTCTCTCTCTCTCTCTCTCTCTCTCTCTCTCTCTCTCTCTCTCTCTAAACGTCTGAATATCATTTAATGAAACAAATTAGAAACATTAAAAGGTATAGAAATGTATATCAGTTGGAATCATTTTAACAAGAGCTTGGACTTTGGGTAGGGTGTCAGACAGCAATGTGACGTAGGTCTGTCATTGTCATTGAAGGCCACTCATCCATTGCTCTTTAAAATCAACAGGATTTGTCTGGCTTTTGAGCAAAGATTACGCGATCGATGTAAATTTCACTGCAAGGTAAATTTCTGAGATAGGTAGCCTCAATCTGTGACGTGTTTCGTTATGATTTCCTCCTTTTGGCGAGAGTTGAGTGTTATGTATTCAATTAACAACGTTAATGTGATTGTCTGATGTCATACAGGGAACTTTCCCCATTAATTGTAACTTTCAACCGGTAAATTGGGTATATGGCAAATATTTCATTTGAAGAAAATGAAAAATGAGGCTACATGTGGTAGTTCTCTAAGATTGAATATTTCCCTTTCAAATGTTTTGTTTTAGTGGTTATAACTGTAACCCTATTAATTACGGACTAGTTCATACATGCAAGTTTGTTTCACCATCTGTAGACGCAATATCTATTGACTAACTCGTACCTACAAATTGAATGGTTTTTAATTTGCGGATCACTTTCATTGTTGTTTAATCCTATTTTGTTGTTAATGTAAACTCCAATTTTTTTCTGGGTTGGTTTTGTAACAGAAAATGCACGTATGACGATTGCTATTTTCGAATATTCGTCAATTAAACCCATAACAAATATTTGTCCTTTGTTCATTTTTAAGGTAAATTGATAACTTTTTCGAAGTTTATGTAATTTATCATGATGCAAATATTTCCTTTATATGCCAGATTTACAAGACATAGATCAACCGGTTCTTTTTAGATTAGTAAATGGTATTACATTATAAATCCTCAAATTATTCTTGACAACTTATTGTATTTTGTAATTTTCCATTTCAGGGGGAAGTCAGTCCATCTTGTACATATGTGGACAAAAAATGTAAACATTTCTTAAACCGACTTGTTCATGGCAAAAACTGACCATAACTGTTGTCAAAGATAAAAATGAAAGCAATGAATATGAGGTTTTACAAGTTTGTTTTGTTTGCAAATTACTCACACAAGTGCAAACCAAGCCTTTTTTGATACAGTTGCGCAGTCCCAAATTGACTGCGCATATCTGAAAAAAAATATATGAAAAGCGGTAATACAGGTGGTTTTTTTACAATCACATTTGAGATTATATCGATGTAATAAGTCTTTAGTTGAAGATTCCCAACTTCAAACCAGAGATCTACCGGTTCGTTCAACACTGCAGTAGACCTAGAGAACTACGTATGGAAAGCCTCAACTGCCTTATGTAGATAATCTTCATAATATGATGATACTTCAACACTACATGCTGATACTTTAACATTACATGATGGTACTTTAACAGTACGTGCTGATACTTCAACATTACATGTTAAAGTACCATCATGTAATGTTGGAATATCAGAATGCAATGTTGAAGTACCACCATGTAATGTTGAAGTACCATCATATTATGAAGTTCCATAACTACGACCTAGCGTCTAAGCTAGCTGTTGCGATCTTGAACGCAGCCAAGGTGCTTCATGAAAAATGCTAAAATGCTACCCCGACCTTGATATATTTTAGTCAAACGCCTCAATGATCAAGAATCGCGTCTTTTATATTGTGACGTCACAATCGGAACTACGTCATAATACCGTTTCAGTTGTGTAATTGAAAGGCGTAGTTTGTTTCCAAAGAGAAATTGAGTGGCGATACCCGCTGTTTTCCCTAATATTCCAACAGAAAAATATTGTATTCATAGATCAACTGGTCCACAGATCGTGTGAGTAGTTTTAGTAACATACTAATGTTGACTCCGACATTTACCCTTGATGACCTATCCGTCTTCATGTAAGACCTCTGTTCGTGTACTTTATTTACAGTTTGTTTTCATTATATCAACCAAATAAACTGATAAAATTCTGGGCTGCATTTTACAAAAGAACTTACGATTTACGACCAAATTAACGGATGCTAATTGATAACAAACTAATCAGTGTTTCAATTTAGTGCCATCTAAATATAATAATAGACATCAAAATATTTGTGATTTAACGGTTTTATTAAAAAATGTATATATTAATATGATATATAAAGTACCGATCGGCTTTTATAGATATCCACCATGATTGGATTCACAGTATTTGTGATGGTTGTTTTCGAGACCTTTAAATGGTGGAGAGGGGATGGTAACTATAATGATTATGAATTCGTTATGCGATTATGATGTTAAAAATATCGTGTGTCGGGGTAATAAAATTTTACATAACTGACAAACCATTGAAATGCCATTAAAATGCCATGCATATTTCAAACAAAACAATCATGCTGAGTTTTGTTTTTTTTTTTTGCTTGATTAAATGTTTGGGTGGGTTTTTTTTTCCATCTTTTTGTTTTCAGATGAAGCAGATGTTGACAATGAGATCTCTCGGGAAATTGATGTGATGTTAGAAAACATTCAAAACTCTTTGTAAATAAATAAACAAATATATTTATGATACTTATGATTTTATTGTGTAGTTAATATTTGCACTATCTGATTAAAAAAAATAGCATGTCGAACATTTGAGAATGTTCCGTGGCAACCTTTTACAATAAACTCTCTATAATTTACTCTCTAGGTTGAAAGAATATGGAACTTCATCTAAGAAAAATAACATGGTACAATACAGTAGTTTGTGATGTAATTGTGCCAATATCCTGACGACACAAAGGGGGCCCCGGGAGGGGTGCAAAGTTTATTTCAGAATACGTGAGTGGTGTCAACTCAACATAGAAAAATAAAGGAAAATATATTTTTGTTTTCTTTAAAATCAACAAAGGTACAGTCAGTGATATTACTTTGCAAGCTACTTGATTTGATATAAAATTATGATAAGATTCTCATTCTACAAAACAAGATTCTACATTTAAACGTTCGGTTCATATGAAGTCAAAAATACATCCCTGAATTCCCAGGCACAATAGTTTAAATCAATTCTTGATACAAAGCCTCGTGATATTAAAAAAAAAAACAAAAGTAATTTGTATTGAAGTGACTTATTAGCATATCATTTTAACTGCCATACTGTCCTCTTCTTTTTTCTGCAAACAAGATTGTCATAGAAAAAGGCGATGTTTTACTGTGTCATTTCATGATTTATTATTACGTATAAACAGGTATTCAGATCCACTAGCTGGGTATTGAGTTATCAATGTCATTTTCAATTTCCCCAAACTTTCACCCCTTTCAGCGACAAAAAGAAACCAATATTGCCAAACACTTGAATGAGAAGGAACAGCCAGAATAATAAGAAGTCGAATGCTGCGCACACAGCTTTCCACGTGACCTCATTCCGTCTGACTGATTGGCCAATATTATTCTCCGCACCACAGGCTTCATTGTCTCGAACACGCACTTTTCCAAACAAACACCTTCTTTTACAGGTCATGAAATCCACAATTTTCACTACAAATAAGCAACTTCGTGGAATCGTTTTGCTCTCGTTGCTATGGACCGTCCGGAGTAAAACGGCAGTCACGGTAATAACAACAACACCAAATACGTACTGATATGTAATGTAGTAACTTAAAAAGGACATATTCTCTGAGTTGGCGGGTACGTTGTCGACAAGAATTCCCGTATACACATTGAACGATAGAAGAATAGACACTGAGTATTGTAACTTCTCGCCGGCTTTAGAGGGAACAATAAACACAAACACGTTCAAAAATCCAATTAGAACAGTTGGTACTATGAGATTTATTATGAGAAATGTGGGTTTTCTGTTAGCTCGGATAGTGCATATCAACGAGTTATTCGACAATGTATAACTAACCTCACTATCTGTCCATTTTGAATTCGAGTTTTCCATCGTACATAAGCTGTATAAGAACTGAATTTCCGAGGGCCAACTAGTAATTTCAAACGAACATTCTTGGGCGTCAAAGGGGAAATAAGTCATGTCTATTTCACAATGAGATTTAAATCGGTGGTGTCCAAACATGTCTACTAATCCATAATAATATAACGCAACTCCATATAAATTAGTAAGGTTGCCCAAATACGATTTTTGGCCTATTGCATTTCTCAGCAAAATTGTCGGATTCCATAGTGAGAAATCTTTTTTCTTCATGAATATTTGATAATTAGAATACTCGGATATATTCCAATAAAGTGTTTCGTCATACCAATAGAAAAGAAAAAGCATATTGACTTCTAATCTATTCTCAGTATCGTAAATTTCGAAGTCTTGAACAACGCAAATAATTGAGACTGTGGTCGGTTGCAACTGATTCTCTGCTGGACGAACGTCTGCGTGCCTCGGATCATCTGCCAAATCCTCGAAAAGTCTTCGCATACCTGAAAATGAAAGATAGCTGTGAGAACCCTGAACCGCTACTACCCAAAGGTAGATCAATGTTCCTATCCTCCACATTTCGTTTCAGTGTGTTATGGGATTGGCCACCTGTAGGACCGCGCAGATAGCTCCAAAGTTGCTGAGCTGATAGCTGATGAGGGACTGGTCCTTCAATATATTGTCGGAACTATCTCTAGTTGCTTGGCTATCAATACCTCTGCTGGTCATTTCTTAGTATCAATAATTCATTTTATGTAAAAATCAATACATTTTTAACGTATCAGACATGCAATACGAAGCCTCAATAATTATGCGATGATCCTTTATTTGCGGTTTTAATGCTCTGTTTGGTGACTGTATTAATGCTATACATGCTTTTGTAAAGATCAACACCTATCCCTATCAGAAATGTCAAATGCTATTTCAAAAAAAAAAAAGCAGGAAATGCTGGTTTAGATTATATTTCCACATGACGAAGACTGGTCAAACTTCTCTGTTACCTTGCCTTCACAAAATTCTTTTTATTGGCCATCATCTCAAACCATGGTCCTTATGCTATAGTGCTCCGACTCACAAGCGTAATGACATCTGCGAAACAAATTACTACAGAGGTATAATAATGACGAATGCTATTGGCAAAATGTTTAATTAAATTCTTGACACTCTATTAAATCTTATATATTATTAGTGAATGCCAAATAGGTTTCATCCACAATGCATGAAGATCCTATAATATGTTTATTCTCAAGATTATACATGTAATTGACTGTACTGTAAACACTGTAAAACCAAAGACGGTCGATTTTATATACATGTTTCACTTTGGAAAAGCATTCGAACCTGTGATCCAAACGGGACTCAAAATTAAGCTTCTTAAAACAGGAGTTGGAACAAAGTTTTATGATATTATTAAACTCATGCAAGCATCAAGAAAATCTTGTGTCCGACTTTATATGAATTTATATGAATATCATATTATATTTTTCCAAATTAAAGTTGGTATAAAGTAGGATGATATCATCAGTCCTTTTTTCAAGATATTTGATATCGATTTATCTGAACCAATCTCCTGACCCTGTTATTTTGAACTCGCTCTCTTTTCATTGGTTGTTCGATATATATGCTGGTGACATTGTTTTCTGTCATCTTAAGCTACTGAATTTCAACAAATATTCTGCATGGAATACATTAAAGATTCTTAACTTAACAAAACACTAGAGTTATGTCCCTGGTTCATTCTCCCATACACAAAAACAACTATGTATAGTTACCAAAAAGCTATCACAGTCATTCTCAGAATTGCTACTCCATTATACTGGTTACGCTGTTAAGAAATCAAGTTTGCCAGATTGTTTTTTAAATAATTTGGTTTTCAAAAAGAACATCAACTATGATACGTTTACTGAAAATTATTCCCACATAAATGTTGTATTTACAAATCTAGCTCGGCTCGGATTATTTGCATGGGGGAGGGGGTGAAATCACAGTAACGGATGTTAATCTTATCAAAGCAGTGTTTTATTCCAGCAATAAATAAATAAATAGTAAAAAAAATCACTAATTCTATATAATGTTTCAAATTATAATGAAGTCGATTACTAAAACCTTGAAAAGCGAGGACAATTTTCATAAAACTGCAAAAAGTTGAATGGGCAGCACGCATGGAAATTGAAGCAAATTTGATTATCAACATAAACCCCATTTCAAAGTCTTTTAATGTGATAATTACTTTAATGTGAGAAACATATGTTTGTTTATGAAGTACTTACGTGCCTGAAATATCTATGAAAGACTATTGTTCAATTTTATATATTTATATAAATTTAAGATTGGCACAAAATGAAAAGTTAGAGTAACGGATGTTAAATGAAACTTCAAACTTCATTCCTTTTTACACAAGGTAAGTATATCTTCAATAAGTAATTCAATATTGCTAATAATATTGGTTTGTCAAATAATGGTAATTTACAAAAAATTGTAAAGAATGAAAAAATACTTTTCTTTTCCCTTCTCATGTATTTTTAACCTGCCCTTGATTTTTTGTGTCCGATATCGACGATTGTTTTTCCGCTGTAAAAAGTACCATAGAGTAAAATAAGAATTTCATGTTATTTAAATCAGGTAAAGTTTAGGTTACTGCTTTAAGAATATCCATATAGATATTATCATTTAGGAATGCAAGTATTATAGACGAATTTATATGACGTTTTCAATTTCAAGTTTTACTGAATTTGTCTTCATTACATGTAAAACGAACATGAGCGGATCCAGAATTTTTTAGAGGGAGTGTTCGAGTGATATCTATGTTTGCTGTCGAAGGGGGGAGGGTTCCAGGCCTATTTTCGATAGAAATATTATGTAAATATAATTTTTCAGATGGAATCCAGACCCATCCCCTTCCATCTAGATCCGCACATACGTACAGGATTAAAATTGAAATATGTTTTTTCCAATGAAAATGTTATGTCATGGTAGCCATATGAAAATTCCTGTTTAGTAATATTCATATCAAAAATAAAAAGTTATAGTACTGTAACGCTTGTTAACAAAATTTCATATATTTTATTGCTTTTCTTTACATCATTGCTTTACTTAGTTTGAATATCACCAAAAAAAAGGCGATACAACTATCTAAAGAAGTATAGTGTCATGTTGTAAATTTTGAATTTACTGGGTGGCAGTAAATACAAAATTTACAATATGACAACGTTGTAAATTTTGTATTTACTGCCACCCAGTAAATTTAAAATTTACAATATGACAATAGGATGGGATTATTTCAGGTATATCGTTTACGCAGAGAAAAAGCGGTAACGCTTGTTAATCCTTACTCATATGACAGATATATCTAGATGAAACTTGATTCATACAATATCGTTTTTGGCTTAGTTCCTATCGGAGGGTAAAGTTTGGTAACATGGGTAACGCTTGTTAATGCTAACATTGCGACAAGTTTTATCAATCCTTGATTCAGAAAATATTGACAAGTGGAATATACTTAAGCCTTTAAAATGTTGGGGTTTCATTGCACCAAAAATCTATATTTTCATTTTTTCCTTTCCCGACTTCGGCGGAAAGGGTGAAAAAGACATTAATGCAAAACGAACAACTAATTTAAAAAAAAAAACATACTTAAATACGAAACAGACCAGCTTAAAACGAAACCAACAGCCTCCTTTACAAAATCAAGACACTCAAGTGCAGAACAAACGATCACCGATGCGGAATTGTCGTTTGGAGAAAAAACTCTCTGGTGTCGGTGAATTAACTTAGTAGGGGGGGGGGGGGTGAAGTGGGGGGGGGGGGGGGGGTCCAGGCTTTGTATGGATTTTAACTTTGGTTAATTAACTACACAAAAAAACTTTTCTTACTTGTTATTCAACTTAATATACTGAAATAATTAGGTTCGTAGGTAATATTTCATTGCAGCGAAATATTGAATTGCGTTAGATATAAAAATACTTTTAATTGTTTGAACTCGGGTCAATATTCCGCGATTTCAAATTAGAATAATTATATTCTTGACGTCATTAGAAAAAAGAATTTTATCAAAATTTTAATTGCCAAATTATTGAAATTATTACAATAATAGTCCAATTTAAACGTACAAATAACGTAATACTATATAGCATTAATAAATAATAAATGTTTTGCTGGAATTTCCTAGTATCTCCTCTATGCTTAGCATCAGTTCCTTTCAACCGGATCTTGTTTCCTAGTAGCATCCACATGCATTTCCCTCATTCTATTTCTTTAATTGCGATTAGAATTTAAGACGTCGAAAAGATGTTTGCACACCGTTCATTGCATGTCCATTGACTCGGATGGGCCAGAGGTGCAAGCTTAAATTTCTCTGTACCGACTTAATAAAGAGCCTGTGCATCTTCTCAGGAGTTGTAGAAGATGAAGTCTGACCGGCGTCTTCTCAGGAGTTGTAGAAGATGAAGTTTGACCGGCGTCTTCTCAGGAGTTGTAGAAGATGAAGTCTGACCGCCGTCTTCTCAGGGGTTGTAGAAGATGAAGTCTGACCGGCGTGTCCTGGAGACGACCACCATGGTATTAGTGACAAGGTCTTGGGGTAGGTCTTGCCACGCCCTGGTGACCAGATTAGCTGCCTCCTTGTTCTGGACCCACACGTGGAGGATCTGTTTGTTCCATCTTTCCAGGGTGTTTCTATTGGCTTGGTTTACCCCTTAAAGGTTTCCAAAAAAAATTCTCGTTTAGTATGAATTAAGTGCATATCATGTTCACAGTAATCAGATATGATATGTTATTTATTTATCGTGGCAGTAACAAAAATTAAATCCCAACCTACCCTTACGCCCCCACCCCTTTCCAAAGTAAAACCGGTACCACCAATGACAAAATCATAATTAAGTTTTGTACAATTCATGAAGTACACCTAAGTCTGTTTATGTAAAATGTATGTATACCTTTCAGTTTTTTGGTAAGAAGATTTGTGGCGTCCTCCTCCGTGTACTCGCCCCGGTACTTCATGGCGCGGGTAACGGACACGCCCACTTTGGTGCCGAAAATATCACACACGTAATCCGTGATAGAGCCTCCCTCCGGAAAGTAGGAGACCTCCATCTCAGTCTGGAAATTGATAAACATGAATGTTATAGCCTATCTGAATTAACGCAAATAAATATAGAAAATTGAAGGCTTAGTATGCGTTTGTTTTATACATGTGTTTATATCTACCAAACAAGAACCCTCGGGGGACATATATATACATATTGAAAACAATAATTGTAATCAAGAATATATTCATAGTAACAATTTATAAATTTATATTTACAACATTAATTATTTGTGTATTTGCTTTTACTACTGATAGCGCATGATCACTAAGTTAAAACAAAACAAAAAAACAAGACAAATAAGTAACAATAAAATATTTTCTTTCTAATATTAACACCTTAAAAATATACATGTATTTACATACAGCCTCAATGGGCACTCTCCTTACCCTCAAAAGTTCAGCGTGGAAACATCTGTGAAATGTTTCAAAAGAAAGGACTTCCGAAATCACAGAGTTCCCCCCAGCGTTTGGCACACTCCAGATTTTCTCAGCTCCCTCGGAAAGCGTCATGGCCTTGAAGTGTACGGCTGGGTCGAAATCAATGTGGACCAAACCCCCTCTCTTGTTATTCTGAATCGAATTTTGTAAATCGAAAAAGTCGTAAATTCGGACACAGAAATTATTCCCAATGTAGAGATTGCAAGGGGGAGATTTCACTTGAGTTTTCCCAATATCGTTTGTCCCCGCCGATGCTAATTTCACAGTCAATTTCCTCTTGTTTGACACAGGAGTTCTCAGAGACCCGTTGGTGAGGCGCCTGGCCGGAGAAAAAACGCCGGGGAGGGGGGTGTCCCTGGCGAGGCGGGTGGCCCTGCCGGTGGCGGTGGTGATGACGAGAATTTTGCTGGTCGTTCATTGTCATAATTGTTAAAGTCATAATCTATACGAATCGCTCAGTACTAACGATACTTAGAAGTGTTATCTGCTATCCAGGGTGGGTATGATGAAATATCGGGAAATGATTCGTACGTTTTATACACAGTCTACATGCGGCCATTTCTATTTTTAACTCCTCTAAATATATGAGCCAATCAGAATGCAATGCATAAATATATGGATGTTGTAATGTACCTATATAGTCATCGTCGGAAACCCTGGCCGTAGACTGGCAATGCCTGTCTGATATGCGCGATATCACAGGACCAGTCTACCCTGGTGTAAAATTGAATAGATTCGCTTGACTACGTACTGCTGTTGTGTATGGTTAAAAGGGTGTGTGGTAGTGGTTACCCAGTATTTTATAATTTAATATTTCATAGGCGGATCAAAAGGGGACTGGGGAGGGGGGACGTGTGTCCCCCTTTTTTTTAGCCGGGAATCTCCGAAAGTTGCACAGTTTTGTATAAAATGTAACATGCTCAAACCATACTCACTTAGTCAGTTGAAATTAATACCAATTTGTAAAATACATGTATAAAGTTTCTTGGTTGATGTAAATACAAAATTAGTAACAATGTGACATAGTTATTGCAAATCCACCAAGTAAAGAAGAAATTTACAATGTATGACAAAAGGCGAAGTTTTCGCTTTAAAAATGTGGCCAGTCAAATTCTTGAAAAATAATAATTTAAAAGTAATCAATTTTTAAAATTAATACTGTACTCTAGTAACTACTATATCCATAGGGAGGGGGTGGTGGTGGTGAAAATATGCTATTATGATAATTCTGCCTGTAACTAAATATTATTTTGAACAGGATTAAAACAAACCAAGTAATGTTTCTGCGATGAATCATCAATAACCAAAAGGACACAGTTGGTTTCTTATCCTGCCCAATTTAATTATTTCGTGCATTTATATGGGGGAGCATAGGAAAAATCTGCAAGTCTAGCATAGCCCGACGTCTTAACAATAAATACTGAAATTTTTATTAATTTATCTATGTACTTAATAATTTCATTGCTTTGGCAAGAGAATATTTGACCATCCAAACTGTTTTAGTAGTCTTTATAACTAGATAAATTTAAAAAGAATAACAATCATTTGTCATAGTTTCGAAGAACTTAGTTTTTTAAATCATCTGAAACTTGGAAAAGTCAGCCCAAAAGTGACCTGGGTGTTAATTTCTCTGTAGATAAACACAAGAAACAATTGGATTTTTAAAAAATGGAGGGCCCAGGGTCCAACCCAGCCCCCCCCCCCCTCCCTTGCTGCAATGTGATTGGTGACAACAAATTCCCATTTTTACAAAGCTATGGACTTTCCCTCCTTAGGGCGACTGTTTCAGTTGACAAAAGTGATATTACCAACAATTTGTATTTAAAAGACATGATCAATGCAAATTCTTTGTAACAAAGATTATCAACAAAAGTATCTTCTTTTTTTGTGTTGTCTGTATCAGTTCAAAGTCTAATCACAAATGAATATATACAAGTCAAAACTGATGTTGTTCTGTCTTGTTGATTTATATTTCATAACTGTATTCCAGATTACAGATAATAACTCTTTCTTCACAGTGACTCAAAACTACATCAAATAGCAATGAAAATATTAGATATCTTTATATTGGTACAATGACAATGTGGACACAGAAAAGCTACATATACATATGAAAACAGAGATTTAGACTCCATTTTGAATAAACACCTTAATTGCTTGTTGATGACAAGCTGCACAGAAGAAAACATCACTAGACTGTTAACATTACTTTATGTGCAGATAAATTAACCAAATACGTTAAAATTTCATTTTCAAACATACGAATGATCTACAATTATCATTCAATGCGCTAGTGTTGTGATAAAACTTTGTTCCAGATCAAGCTCTGTGTCTTGCCAATGTTTGATTTGTAGACTAAACAATTATCAGAGTAAAAACTGTTCTTCTATGAAAAGATGTACCAAACTTGACAAACATGCAATCATATAAATACACAGCCGTAATAAACATATACAGTATTATGTACATGTATTCACTGTATTTCTGTAACAATCAGACATCGTATAACACCGCCAGTATTTCCTACACACTACAGACACCCATCTATATCACAGCTGACTGTTGTTGCACACTGCCACATTCACCTCTCACACCGCCACAGCACACCAAGTATTCTGAGATATGTCACATAAGATGAAGGACTTACTACATACAGGAAAATAGTTGCCCCCGTTTTATTTTCACCCCTTTCACCCTCTTTGTCAGCAGGCGAATTTAAGACTGAGCGAATTCCATGTCTCATATTACAACTCTTTTAACACAAGTGAATATGGGTGAATGTAAGATGGGACAAGGCCATTTAAAAGTGTAGAAGGGCGAAAATAACACGGGGGCGAAAATAACCCTGTATACTTTACATAGTCATGAAACTTTTAATTTCTTTTTGATGAGTGGTAATAATAGATGGAGAAATGCACAAATAAAGCAGGAGAATATGATTTTGAAGGGATCGACCATTTTGAACATGGCCTCAGCGTAGCATTATTTCCTAAATTCTTAGGTAGAACCAATGTCTTTGTATTTACTTAACACTGGCACACACAATGGAACATTTGACAGTATTTCTGATGTAAACAACATTCTATGGTTATATGTACAAGTGTATGAAGTCTTATACAGTAAGCTTACAAAGAAATCTTTATCTTTATCTTATACAGTAAGCTTACAAAGAAATCTTTATCTTATACAGTAATCTTACAAAGAAACCTTTATCCTGTACCATCTAACCAAACAGTGTCAAGATTTATGCACTTTAAAATACACTATCAGCTTTCACATAGTGTGCACACTTGGTAACATTTACATTGATAATCATTCATTATTCATTTGAAATGCAAATTCAAGCTCTAATTGCTCCAGATGAGAGCAATAACATTAAAGGAATATTAACTGCTAATAAGTGTTTTCAAACCACTTTTATTCTAGAGAGATTCTCTGTTATGAAAAAAATCCTGAAATATCATATCTTTGAAAGTCAATTTTTCTATAATTTTTTGTAAAACTTCCAAACAGCTTTAAACCATTAAAAAAGATTAATACATATAACTGATATCAATGAACAAGTCCATGCGTTTAGACGTAGTTGTTTCCCCAACTCTATACATGTATACTGTATACAGGGAAATATTCGCCCCCATTATTTATTTTCGCCCCTTTTACCCTTGTTGTCAGAGGGCGAATTTAAGACTGGGCTAATTCAATGTTTCAAATAATATATCTGTGAAGACAACTGTAACTGGGCGAATTCAAGACTGGGCGAATCCGTTTGCAAGTGTTGAAAGGCGAAAATAACACGGGCGAAAATAACCCTGTATACAGTATCATAAATGTGCAAGTCTGAACAAAATGAGAAAAAAAAGACAATGCACGATCCTTATTTTCTGTAAACACTGTCAATAAATGTTGAATTTACAGCAATGCATGTACATTTAGTTATACTTGTAAACACTGTCAGTAAATGTTGAATTTACAGCAATGCATGTACATATAGTTATACTTGTTAACAACAAAAAATAAAATAACAATTAAATCATATCACTGATTTCATAAGAGGGGCTGTTGTTGAGGTTGAGGTGGGTAAAATTGTCTGCCGTCCATTTGTGACATTGTGTATTGAAAGTTCTGTTGGGGAGCCCCACTAGCTGGGGAGGTAACGTGTTGTGGCAATGATGGATTGTGGGCTGGGGGCATTGCACTCTGGGATTGAACTGATGGATTGTAGCCATTCATGCTTGAATCTGCTGAACTGCTGAAATAAAAAGATATATATGGAATTCAAAAACAAAAAAATGAGTGAACATATTTAAATTCACTGTAAAGTTTTGTTTGCTCATAATCACAAAATTGCAAAACCGATTTCAAAAGACTTTCAAGAGAATATAAATGTACAAATGTATCAATCTTACATTCTTACCAATGAATACAACCTCTTGAAAAAAGGCATTACAATAAAAGATCTACAATTATGATCATCTATGACTACTGTAAATCAATTTTTATTTACGACGACTTTATTTCGCGATTCACAGTACATAGACTGATTTGCAGCATTTGCGCAAGTGAGATGTAAATTATCTGGTAAATATTTTACAAAAGATATTTAAGGACTAGTTTGCAGCAAGAACCGAATGAGGACAAGGAACTTGCTAACCTTGCGAAAATTTCTCCCATGTGAATAAAAGTTTGTTTACAGTATACAAAAGACTCACTGCTGTAGATTCCTAATTACACGCAAGAAAATAATATCCGCGTAAAATTGCGAGAAGCATGTTTCATGGATTTTAAAATTTTGCCATTATTTTCTGAGAATTGACAACTACAAGAAATAAGGAGAAGAGTTCCGCGTTTGTATTTTTATATTCTCACGATTTGATGCAAAACAGAGGGATAGCAGAAATAAGTACTCGCGTAATATAAGGAATATTACAGTATTTAAGAGTTGACATGACTAGAAGCTGATTGTTTACCTGTAAGACTGACTACTAGGTCCTTGAGGCATATAACTCTGTGGGTTGATGGACATCTGATTTGGGGGCATCTGAGGCACCATGCCAGAATTCTGAGGCATGGCCCCCTGGGGTAATGGCATGGGTCCCCCAGGCATTGGACCCTGAGGTCGAGAAGCTGGCGGCAGCTGACTGGGACCAGACTGGAATTGGGGCTGACCATTGTACGCACCCTAGAACAAAGGGAAATTTAAATTAAATAAACATTCTGTGTACATTCTTTCTAAACATCTTGACAATTTCAATGTAAAATTTGTCTATGATGAAATCAAAATAAAGGACAAATAATTAAGACAAATAAAGTGCATGTAAATGAATGGAGCTGTGACTTTTGATGTAATTGGCAGTTCATGTTTTTTTTTCAAATCGTTCATGATTGAGCTGGATGGTGGGCTGTACCTGACTGGGAAAGCTGTAACTGACTGAAGGCGGAGGCTGCTGGCCTTTATAGCCGTATGGAGCCGGTGTCTCCTTCATCAAATTGTGATACATCTGCATCGCCTCTACCACTTTAGAATTTAATTCACACAAGCTGGCATGTTTTCTGTACAAGGAAAACAAAAGGTTACATCACTTTACATGTAGAATCTACAGAGAGCCAGGGTTTGACACTAAGGCACGTCCAACCGACATTGTCTAGTAAACGATAGGTCCGGTCAGGTTAAATGTCTGTGTACTAGCCCAACTGGTCATGTGAAAAAAAAGTGTGTACATACTTTTTCTGTAATATTAATATCAATAGAAGTAAAAACACTTTTTCCTAACAGGCATAAATTCTACAAACTGTAATTTAAGTACAACCCAAGGACTAACCTAGAGGATGAAGTGGGGGAAATGCTCCCTTTTTGATCAGCAACTTCGCCGGAATTTCCTCCGGACTAAAAGTCCAAGCCGCCCTGTACACGAAGTTCATATAATCGTGTAAATTAACCCCAAGGGCAATAAAATGATAATTATTTAATTCTAAAGACGTCTTCACAAACTCAGTTTATGCCTCTTGTGATTAATTAATCTAGTCTGTCTTATCTTTAGGGGTTATAAATAAGGGTGATGCAACCACACGCTGTACAAGACGATGTTTATTACTTTAAGGCTAGTGTTGATTCTGTATAGGTAACTTGTAATTACCTAATAACACTGCCAAATTTATGCTATAATAATCATAAACCCTTTGTTTACAGTTATAATATCTTTTTAAAAAATATAATCCTCAACATAATGGTTGGGTTGGGCTAATGCCACCAGAATACACTAAAAACAGAGGCTGATTTTATTTGTCATTTTAGTTAACACAATTACAACACATTTTATCTATAAAATGTATGAATACATCAAATAATTTAAATTAAATAAACTTGATGATTTTTTTTTCAATTTTTAGAATTTGTTTTATTTTTTAATCATAATGACTTGTTTCAAATCTAATTTAAATTATTAAAGTTTAAATCTGTGAATATCATCATTATTGCTATGCCATTGTCAAGTTATGAAAGTTTCCCCGATTTCTCAAACTTCTCCATGTTTCTCTGTTAAGGAGAAGTAAGGGAAGTCTCCCTAAAGTTTTGTTGGTCCCAACCATTGAATACTTGTATCATTATTAGTACAGTTTGAATAAAATTAAATCTTAAATAGTGTTTGAATGATTCATTATTGGTAAAGATAAACAGGTATTTAAAATTTTATGTTTGTCATTACTTATAGTTTATTTTTGTCAAAATTGGTCAGGGCTAGTGGTAAAAGGGTCAGGGCTAGTGAAAAATTGCTGAGGTAGCCCGACTGGTCTAGTGATTCAAAAACTAAATGTCAAACCCTGAGAGCCTAACAAGTTCTCACATGTTAAATTAAATACTGTGGAATCTTTTAATTCATGTGGCCCAATTTTCAATTTTGTTTAAATGTCAATTATATATAGGGTAGATTCTGATAAGACTTTAATTATGGATTATCCTATGTGTATAAAGAGAACATGTTTCATAATTTATTGGAGTTGTTGATTCAAAGGCAACAGATACCCACAAAATCCACAAAATAAAATCCACCACAAAATTCTGATTATTCCACAGTAATAATAAACGTGCAGTTTTACAACATAACAAACTGACTTGTCTATTTTCTCCAACTCCGTGTCGATCAGTGGGCCCATTCTAGAACACTGGTTCTCAAGCCTCAGCATTTCTGTGGAGTCGGTTTGTGTTTCACCTGTAGGGTCAGCATTCTGTATCAGCTGTAATGCTTCATCAATCTTACCCTGAAACATACAAACGGAGTCTTGATGTGTGTGTGTTTTGTATCTTTATATATCAACTTTGACTGATACAATACAAAATTGTATACAGTAAATTCCTTATTTTACTCAGGAACTTAATTCCGCTGTTTGGCATCAAATCGAGAAAATATAAAATTTTCTTTTACTATTTCATATAGTTCAAAACTGTTTGAAAAAATAAAGGCAAGATTTTTCAAATCCACAAGGGATGCTCGTCTCGATTTTATGTGGAAATCAATTCAATTTGTTTAATAAGAAATCTACAGTTTATTAACCAAATATCATCAAAACAATTACATCTTTAAAATTTCGAAGGACAGCTAGCAGACCAATAACATAGAATCACTCAACCAAACATCAGCCATATTTATATTTTTTTTAAAAAGACTTAAAACCATTTTTTTAACAATACAGGAGAGCTGCTGAACCTATTGGTAATCAGACTATAATGAGAAAATTACCTCATCAATTGTGACATCATCAGACTCAAAATCTAGAACCTGGACTTCCTCTTTGAATTTCACAGCCTTTTCTGCTTTAGCTAAAATAAACACATAAATCAAAACAATAAAACTGAAAAGTTTCAGAACTACACTATGTACGCATGATTAGAATCGTTGCTTCAAATTCAGACTTGAACTTTTTTTCCAAACTAAATCAAAAACTTGGAGACTTACATTCCTCCGGCTCCACTGTCAAGTCAGAGGTGACAAAATTGGCGGGAAACAATCCCTCTCCTCTATGGTTGAAGCCTTTCCACCAGTTGGCGTCACTATAAAAACATTTTTCAATTATGAAACAATACCATCTTGCAAGTACATGTAATAGAATCCACAAAAATACTTTCCTCGGTTTAGAATTTTCAAATTTTACAATTATTTAACAAAAAAAATATGTTTTGAAAATTGTTGGAAAGGTAAAAATTTTAAAATCTCAGTAATCGAACTCATGACTTACAGATTGGTAATGAACCCTCTAACCCACTTCACTACGCTATTAGGTGACAATTTTGGGAAGGAAACTATTTATAAAGTCACACTTGATTTTATTGGCTTTTTTGATAAATAGTATGCACTATATGGATGTGTCCCATACAACCTTAAATAGAGCAATTTCACAAACAGTACTTTGAAATAAAGTCTTCTCAAGTTCGATCAAAAGGGTGTTAGTGAATAATATTTATGTTTTGTTTGCAAAGAATTCATATTTAAAAATAAATTATAACCCTGATAATTAATTCTCATGGCAAAGTTAAGAATACAAACAACTAGAGATTTTAAAAGGAAGAAAGCTGTATTAGTGTCCATTCAGGAGAGGTTACCTGTCGTCAGTGACACTGATGAATTCTCCTGATTTAAAAGTCAACTCATTGTCCTCTGCTGCTTCAAAGTCATATAGGGCTCGAACCTGCAACAGTTCACTTAATATATAATACACAAATATTTATCTCATCAACACATTTCCTACCAACAACTCCACAACATTTTGCTTGATTTCATAGGGTTGAAATATCAGTTAGTCTAGAGGGCCAGCTATTCTCAACAGTTGCCAGCTCTGCTCAAAATTTGCCAGTCCTGATTATTATTTAGAAAATAACTGTGCCCCTATAAACCAAATAGTTTTCCCTAATACACAGCATAATAAATGTAAAAACATGTATGATAATAACCAAGTGAATATATAAAGAGATCTGAAGATAATCAAGTGAATATATATAAAGGGATGCTGAAACTACTAAACTCCAGGAGACAAGACCCTCTAGTATCCTTATATTAGCATAACCACAGAGCCATCAGCTGAAATTTTGTCCACATTCTAGACAATTCAAATATACCATCTCGGGCAATTGGACAGGCTATAATTTCTAATCCCAGTATGTATGCAGTTTTAATAGCGGGTCTTGGGGTTTCTTAAAATGATGTATGCCGTTTTACCTTTCTAACCTCCTTGGGTTTACTGCTGGTGGCATAAATGGCTGAGGAGTTGATTCCTGTTGGATACAAACTAGTGGTTTTGACACTTGATTTCTCGGAATCTTTCAAAGAGAGGGCAATGGCTGTTCAAAAGTCAGAGAAAGAAAAAAAATTATAAAAATTACAAACAAATTAATTATACATGAATGAATAGATAAAAAACCTTTTGTCAGCAACTAATGAAAAAAACCCCCAAAACAACAAAGTTAAGAAATATCTGTTCCGAGTTATTACTTATGAATAGGTTTGTTACTGACTGACTACAGAAATATATCAGGTTGATCAATCTCATAGATAGCAAGGTCTATTAGATTGATCAACCCAATATATTTCTGTAGTTGGGTCAGTAACAAACCTATTGTTTTGTTTTCCCGAGGACTATCAAGTGACACATTTATTCACAGGATGAGATGATCTACGCAAACTCATGTACAAATTGCCTAACATCTTGTCCAATTTAACTTAATCTCACCTTTCAAATACTATAATATTAATTCTCACTGAGCGTACATAAAGGCAATCTTGTGCTATATTAAAAGCAATGAAAGTATGACATTTCAGTTCGAGGGAAAACAAAGTTCACGTTGAATGTCCTTCACTTGTACATATTGATTTACCTTTGGCAATTGTACACATTGATTTACCCGAATTGATTTACCTTTGGCAGTTGAACGTATTGAATTACCATTGGCAATTATACATACTGATTTACCTTTGGCAGTTATACACATTGAATTACCTTTGGCAGTTATACACATTGAATTACCTTTGGCTAAATCATCTTCCTCCTGCTGGCTATTGGCAACATCAGGATTAGAGCTCAACTGTACAGTCTTTTTAGTCTAGAAAATGCATGCAACAAGTCAGTCACGTATTTATGATATTCTCAAAATGTGTACAATTTCATTCTAAACCTGACTTACTTCATACAATCTGTGTACAAATTGCTGATAATGTGCATATAAGTTTATCATTATACAAATACATTTATCAAACCAGTTTCACACTTAATATGAAGTACCAGTATTGACAGTATGGTAAATGTATTTCTATTCTAAAAGAAGCACCTTGTTTTAAAAAAGAAATTCATTTTTTAGCATAAAGTCAGTTTTAAGGCAGACTCACCGGAGCATCAGGGTCATTGAAGTCGATTCCTTCTGATTTTAAGCTGCTATAAAATGACGGTATCAAACTGCAAAAAAATGAATTTAAAATATCATTTTTAATGCAGCAAGATACATTTATGCAAACCAATCAATAATTTTGCATCATAATCTATTTTTGAAATTACACCCATCTTTGATTATTAAATTGACAGGGTTTTTAAAGTTGTCTTTATATCTCATAAGATTTAGACCTTAGTGTTGGTTCATCTTTAAACTCTTTAGATTCAGCCCACTTTTTGATCATCGATTTCAACTTCTGAGCCACTTTTGGATGTGCCTGTTAATTGTACAAAAAAAAAATAGGTATTTTTTTTAATATATCAATAAACTCCACTGAAAATTTCTATATTAGAGATGTTGTGCACTGTAGATTCCTTATTTCAAACAAGAAATTAATTCTGCTCTTCTGCAATATTGCATCAAGCTGTGAGAACGTAAAATCGCAAATGCCATATTTTTTATCATAGTTCATTTAGTTTACCGTTGTCTGAAAAATAAACGCAAGATTTTAAAGTCTGTGATATGTGCTTCTCACAATTGTACAAAGATATTATTAATTCCTTGCAATTAATTAGGAATCTACAGTATGCCCCTCTCTCTCTTTCATAAAACACTTTTGAGTTGAGTTCAACCTACTTTCTGATTTATCAGTGTTCGACATTCAGAGATGAAGTCTCTTGATGAAACTTCTAAGTGAAATGGCCTGCCACAATTGTTGACACATGCATCTAAAAGCTAAAAAAAAAAAATAATACATCTTAATTAACATCAAACATCAAGTACAGTAGCAAGAATTACAAGGTATAACAAAGAATCATCCATGTACAGCAGTCAAAAATATCGGCAACATTTTCTTGTTAAAAGTCAGAAAGGAAAATGATAGCAAAAAAAATCATTAGTAGCTACAGTTGCAACACCGAGATCTAGCTTTTTATTTCATTAAAAATTTTAATTTATCTGTTACAGAGAAAACGGATAACACATCACTGCTGATATAGTTTATATTCTAGAAAGAATGTAAAGAAATGACTGGGCAATACCAGTAGAACTGCCCGTACATTTTCAATATTATTTCCATAACTTCACATTCAATACAACTAATACTGGCAAAGCATATCACTTCATTAAAAATAACGAACATTTTTCATGTATAAAACAATCATTATTAATCTTGACTCACTTCATAGTCCCAGCCTAATCAAAGCTTACCGTTAATGCCTGCATGGCCACAAATGGTACCCGGTGGTTCAGCCTTTTAGCGATTGAACGCAAGCAGTCTTTTGATCTACAACAAAATTGAGTACAGCTCTTAAATGAGGTTACATGAACTAAAGATACATTAGCTATCTTTATATTTATTTGGTTATCAACATATCATGGGGTTATAGCCTAAAATAATCAATATGATTTTAATGAAAATTTTCACCATCTTATTTAATATTAAGGAAAACACATTTAAATACATGTATGCTACACAATGTTTAAAATCAGATTTAAAATTCAAATACATCAGCTTTCTGAAATTCTCAATTCTCATATTCAGAAAGTATATTCATTTGCAAATATACAGAGGTCAAGTAAAACAAGATTAAAGGTCTGCATGGTTTTTACTGCAGACTTCCCCCTACCCATTTGTCGTGTTGACCTTGTCTACAATGTCCATTATGACAGCCCAGTTTTCTTCTGTGTTCATCTCACTGGTTGCCTTTTCTGGAAATAAATATTAAATGATTTGAAGCAAACCTAAGTAAGGCCATTTATACTGCATTGGGTTTGTATGCATTACCTTTATTTATTTCCATTACACTATCTTGCACTAGTAGTAACATAATGCAGTGATATATTAGTGCTTCAATTCATTTTAATAAAAATATTGATAAAAGATATATATGTTTCAATTTGAATTTGGATGTATTGTGATTCCATTAGACGTAAATCAAAATCAAATATCATAACCATTTTCATTTTTGGTAGTGTTCAAAATAATCAAAATATTATGGTGGGGGGGGGGGGGGGGAGGGGGGGGGGGAGGGGGCAAGAATAAATCAAAATCTGGACATTATCAAGTTGGCAGAAAATATCAACTAGCTTTTTATCAAACTGTCAGTAGGATTGGGAATCGGTGAGATTTTCATAGTCGATAATCGGTTTCTTGTAACTATCTAATAATGGATTATACTCAAAAGTTTTTATATTTCATAGTTTAGTGCACTATGCTAAATAAATGTAAAGATACAATTAATTTACTTGTTAATTGGCCTTTTTGTATTTTAATCTACTTAGTATTTCTTGCCATTAAAATGTTGTACTCAAAATAATTTCTTTAGTATGCGGTCATATTTTAATCTTCATGAAAACAAAATATGTCCGAGCCCGAGAATGTGCTTTAATTCACAGGTAAGGATATAGCTTGTCTGACATGTCAGCCATTTTCAGACCACGTGCCAATTTGGGGTTTTGATAGTGCTCGTCTATAATATTCTGTCTATGATATGATTTTCCAATTCAATCGATGACTGGAACATCACTACCTGTCAGACTTTGTGGATAGTAGACTTACAACAAACCTCTTATTTAATGGTACTACAATTTTACAAAGTAGATAATATACTCATTAAAGTACCCCATCTCATATACCAATAAGTACTGTGACAGCACTGCTCTGTTGGCCACTTTTCATAATAATATATAAATGAATTATATTTTGATTCTTCTAGAAATTATAAAAATATGACTTACACTATTTTCAAAACTGATTATCGATTTTTAAAAACCTTTCTTTCCATTTGAGATAGAACACCGTATACCGTTAAGCGGAATCCAAAAAAAAAAAAATCCGTTACTGAACAGATTATCATCATCTTGATTATTGAGTAACATGACAGTCAGACAGATGATAGGCCACCTGTCTTTGTGATTTGTCATTTCTTGTGACTCTGTTGTCAAACCCTTTCATAATAGCCATTCTATCTTAAATCGTACTTATATCCATTAGAGGGTTATTCAATTCGATATAAAACATAAGTAATTCTTACCGACATCTCCGTCAAAAGGCGTTGTTGGGGTAAAAAGTGGCATAATTCTAGTATTTTGCTTTCAGTGTACTTCTGTCTATGAAAAGTTATTACGGAACTATACTATTGCGCATGACCTGACGTCAGTTTTTGTTTACTTCCGCAAGTCAGACCCACATGATAATTACGCCATCTACGAGTTATGTACCTTTGGTCATAAGTATTAAAATTAATGATCATCACAAGCACACAGAAAAATGATAATAATACTTATCATCCCTGAAGTTTACCGTTGACTTAGAGGTATAAGTTAAAAGGTCTAAAAATATGCCGCATGAGCAAGACCCTTAATTCCAGATTATTGGATCCACCCCCATTCCAATGGCAGGCCAAATTGACAATCAAAGTTCTGAAAGTACTGAAAGTGAATGGATTTTCCAGCTACTTTATATAAATACAGAATCTTATCTTTTTAATAAATGATGAAAGTGTATATTTTTTTAATTGAAAATTAGGGGGGGGGGTTGAGACTCTAAAATAGTAATTTCATAAACATTAGAATTTTACGTGTACCACTACAGTTTTTCGACTGTTAAGTGCGTTTTATTTTCCAGAGACGACCCTCCTAACGTAACCATCGCAAAATGCTCCGACTTTTTTGTTTTTTAACTGGAAGTATTTTATTTAGAGATAATCATAATCTGTTTCAAATGATATTTCCCAAAAGAAAGTCGTAAATTTTTAAAACCATACATGTAATTGACCATCAATTAAAAACTGTCAAACCGTTTCTGTGTGTTTTCTTAAAGAATACTGCAGGTATGTTTACGAAGCCGCTATCTTAGGACTACAGTGCGTCTCAAAAGTACGTATTACGATATGTCTTAGTCTTGAAGCTCTCCTAAATTTAGGAACCGCAATAACTTTGTCCTAAATTTAGGACATCTTTTTAGCTTGTAATCAGAAATCCTAAGGTTATAAAATCACGTTTTACTTTTATATTGGGACTGTTGTGATTCTTTTTCTTCTTAAGACCGGTAGAACAAGGCAATATTTTACTAGTATTCAGTTCCAGCATTTCTGACAAACATCAAATTCCTAATTCGGTAGGGGGCATGGTCATTTATTCTATCACGTGCGTTTGTTTTAACATAATTATGTGAAGAGGGATCCCGAACCCCCCCCCCCACCCTTTCTCCGAGGATACATGCCTGCCTAGGATCGAGCTGACAAATTAAACAATTTTTTTCTCTCGCTAATGCTTTCTCAGTTATGCGAAATTATTTACTTTTTTGTAATATATATCTTAAGTAAGTTACATTCATTGTTTTGATTACTAGTATTGACCAAAAAAATATTGTGTCCTTGGCTAAAGAGCAATTCTACATCGGTTTATATAAGTTATGCGTGGCCATTCTTTATTCTTACCACTTCATTCTGAAAAATAATCTTTAAAAATTCGTAGCGTTGAATAAACTGCATGAAAAGCGCGTGTATATGTATTGCTTGAGTGGCATGTCTTAGGAACACACATCCGTCACATCTTAAGGAATGCTTAGTGAACATGCCTGTTGGAATATAATATTTTTTTCAAACGTGGTCTCCTCAGCACCGTTTAAACACGAAAAAAAAACTTAAAATTTTAGTAAAAGCATGACACTCACAATTCCCTACTATTTAAAAAATAACATTTACATTTTCAAAGTACAAAGTTTCAGTGACGATGTTTTTTAAAGCAGTCCTCATGGAAGTTTGTATGAATTTCGTCTGTTCAAACATTAAGATCCCGATGGAAAGTTGGTTCACGCATGCGCACATCCTGGTTATAGTGCCTTGTTATACTTAATAAAAAATAGCCTATTCTATACCTCCAACATAGGCCCAAATATGTACCCCCTCTCCCAAAAATTGACCACTCTGACCTCCAACGGTTATAAAGGAATCAAAATTAAACACTCTCTTTTAATTGCTTCAGCAATAATATAAAGTTATAGCCTTCATATTCTTACGAAAAAAAACCTTTATATTATTAAAAGCAATACGTCGACCTGTATTTATTTAGAATTTTAATTTGCTACAAAAACCGGCTATAGATGATTCTGCATATAAGCAGTTTCTATTCTATCCCCGGAAGCCTTTATAATTGAACCAGGCACGTAGCATCAAGTGCCTCTCCCCCCCCCCCCCCCCCCCCCCCCCCACACACACACACTTTTTCTCGCAGTCAACATTTTCATTAAACTTTACATAAAAAATGAGTTTTTCTAGATTTGCCTCCCCCTTCCACCTTTGGAATTATTTTTAAAGTGCATTCACTTGGTTATATGTTTAACATACTTTGAATTTATTTTCCTTAATTGTTCAAAAGTGCGTTGCCACAGAGCTATAAGGAATTCAATGTACAATGAATGGATATTGAACATTTTTGAATCATTTTAAATTGGTTAGATATGTATTGCTAGACAACAATGAAAGTAAAATGAACCAAATTCACATGACTGACAACATATGTTGCACCTTAAACTTGGTTGAAAAAGGAAGAAAAATTGAATTTTGTCAAAATATTTGCGGTAAATGATTCATTTTATTTCATATTTTAACAAAAAGAAAGTTTATGCAGATATTCACCAAGAAATTTGTATGAGTTTCAAGTTACTGTAAACAATAGTTAAATAAAACATGCGTTGCCTATAGATTACAATGTAAAATTCAAGATGGAATTAATTGGACAATAATTAAAATCAAAATGAAAATTCCTTTGGTGGAGTACTTTTACTTGTTAAAAACTTCAAAATGATATCATGGTTAAGAATATCGGACCATTCATTTATTCTGTACAAAATGTGGTCGTTCTACATTGAATACCTTAAGGTCTGGTTCATACGTTCTTCCAGTTTTTGGTTTTGATTCTATCTTGAAAACGACTGAGATGATGGCCCAAAAGTCCTAATCTGAACTGCTTTCGTTAAAATATATTTAGCATAATTGCATTTTCAAACATTTCTTTAAATCTATGTATGTATTTTAAGAATTTATATTTTGAAAAATAATGATATATGTGCATCAGTATTTCACGAATGATGATTTTTTCTTGTGTCAGAAAACACCCTTTTGAAATCATCCAAATACATGCAAATCATTTTTATTCTTATGTGGATAGGTCAGACAATCAGGGAACGTTTACAATTGTTCATGCATGACGATAATGTTAACATTCTATTTCAGTAGTTTCGTTTCGGTTTTGACTATTTGATTGGCTAAAATGGGACTAAGTATATACTCTTTTTGGTAATTGCGCAACACACTGAAGATTCGAAAAAACTTTTTGAGTACAAAATACATTGTACATAGATTGTAAATTAAGAGTTTATAGAGGTTGGTAAAACATTATCATGCATGTACATGTAGTACTCGTTGTGCCCTTTTTTTGCCCAGCTGCACAGTCAAAATTACAAAGAGTTGAAGTTTATATTGTGTACCTTTTCATTGATTTTTGATGAGACTATTTCTTGAAAACACTGTTCTGTGTTTCCAGATCTTACCGCTTAACTATAATTTTCGAGATTAGTTTTATTTTGACATAATTTTATTATTGGAAGAGTGTACTCTAAGAGTATTTTAATTTTCATATTTACAAGCATTTTTTTTTGAAATCATTCAATTTATAATGATAGAAAATATTCGCTAAGGAAATAGCATTACACTAAAAGACCGAGTAGATAACAGGCGAAAGGAGATTCCTACCTCCAGACTCCCCTCATCTTACAACATAGTTGTATCTTGTTTTATCTTTCAGCATTTTCATACTTACATTTAAAACATCTCACCACCGTAAATCTTTATGGAATGCAACAAATGGTGACTCAATATGTTGTAAATATCATGTTCAAAGATGATTAAATATGGATAGAGTGGGTGAAAGTTCGTACAATTAAGTAACTATATTCGTAGATCTATAGAGTTATCTATCTGTGTCCATATCACAGGATTGCTAACATTGTGAGAATGGGGTAGAGGGTACTTCAGTTTACAACCGCATTGTTATCTTAGAGAAAGTGATATCAAGTAATACAGAGCAACAATAAAACTCCAAGATGATAGTCATCGACCGGCGTACAGCAGCTGTTGGAACGACTGTGAATTGAGCTCCCTAGTTTAGACTCAAGCTTAGTCATCATGGTATATATAAGTACAGACCAATGCATTACGAAATAGACTGACAACTGCGCCTGGCCGTGATATTTCACTTCTGACAATGATGCCTTTGGTCTCAATTTGATACATAACAGGTGAAACTAGGCAAGGTGATAATCGATCAAAGAAAATCTGGGGTCATTGTTGGAAAGTCGATAGATCGATCCACTATTTTTAAACTTCGGCCTATATTTGCCCCCAAAGCGATACAAAATAGCTTAGGGAAAATGAACATACTGGATATTTTCCTTGCATCGTTAGATCGCTCTATGATGCTGAATTCAGGCGCCATCGTCACGAAGATGCTTGCCATTCCCGCGAGGAAGGCAATTCCACGGTCTGTCGTTATTATGTTATAATATGCATATATCGACGGTTTGAAAGAATACGTTTGCTGGTCGTATACATTAAATAGAGTCTCAATGGACTACGGGCGCGATAAATGAACAGAAATCGATATCCATTCTCCAAGTAGTGCATCCACAGAACTCGCCGATATCTTGACGTCACGAACATCCTGGAAGATGATTGGCGGTCTTGACATAAATATTTAATAAGTGTCGCATAGTTAATGTCGCGAAATAGATTACCGATATTTCACAAATGATCTCAACTATAACGTTTTCAACTAGCTGGAGGTCATTTGACAAAATGAAAATCATACAATTTTGATAGTGAGAATATCTAGGCAAAAAGAATTGAAAAAAAAATGTAGAAAGTGAGGAGTATTCCGAGAGCCGTTTTTCTCTGTCCGGATTGGATATATCTATGTATATTAATGTTGAATCTAGTGTATTCATAGCATCTGTATCGGGATTTGAATATACAGGAGGATAGATCAACTCTGGCATGATGTCCACAACAAGCAGACGACCCTCCCTGCCTCCAATGCCGGACCTCTCCCATCTGGACGAGGCGGAGAGGAAGCAGATCGAAGAGGTATTGAGGAGGCAACATGAGGAGGAAGAAAAAGAACAAGAGATGATAAGGTGAGCCTATGTCGGCCGCCATTTTGTCTGCACTCTCAGGATGTAGATATTTTGGCGCGCTTGATTTGTCTACATCGGAAAACCGTTGCACACTTTTCTGCAATTTAGTGCAAAGGTGTACACTCTAAGGACATTATTTACACTCTGTATAGGGTATGGGTGAAATTGTGTACTGCATAAATTCAATATGGCTGAAAATAGTACGGAACTGGTAAAACTGCGTGGATCTATTTTTTCCAGCAGTGGGAATTAATATACCAGTATATCTGATAGATTACTTGTATCTTATATAGTGTTTTGTGTGTATATAGTAATGCATACTAGGAAGGGTTAAAAAAATTATGAGATCATGACTTGTATGTATGTGTGTATGAATGTGTTATATGTACAGTGTATTATAAAATGAAAAACTGCAAATAAAAAAAAAAAAAAAAAAAAAAAGGAAGGGTTAAATGTATCTAAAGGAAATTGTGTCCTCAAATAGCGTATGCAGATCTTAACACCAGATTGGGTTAAATTGCCTGAAACAAATACTTTATCTCCCTTTTTGTGCATAACTCAGCTATTAAAGAAAATTTAGTGGCCAAACATTGTCTTGTGTTTTAATTGTTCATCCATTTATGTTTTTTCTGCTGAAGAATTATATAACATACATATATTGAGTGTATGGGTCCATTGCAATAAAACTCTTGGATGCAAAACCAAATAACGTTACTCTCATTGAGGACAGAATTATTTTTCAGTTACTCCCCCTATTTCAGACTCTCTAGATGAAGGAAACAACAAAAATGCATTGCTTGGGACAGACTATGTTGCATGGTACTTTCCCTGCAAATATTATGTTTTGCTCAATGGCCATTCATGCCCTCTGAAGAAATATTCTTGAAATGTCTATTATTCATTGCCAATTGTAAAAGTGTCTAGGGTTATACAGTGAAATATAAAATGGAAAGGGATGCAGGATTAAAATTAACTTTCATTTTAATTTCGTTGTCAGATGGGAATTTCATTTTTGCATATCATGATCGACTGCTTGTTAACCAATGTCTTCCAAAACTGCAAAGCAGTCAAAGATCATACAACAGTTGATAATCAGCTGCATGTACAGTATGGGTATAAAAATAGAAGCAAGCGTTTCTTTTTTTTGTTACATTATTATAACTGAATAACAATTGGCCATTGCTATACATATGAAACAAAAAATGAATTTTAATCATAACCATGGTAACCAAGTAAATTACGAACTCTGAAACCATGCAGTTTAGTGCCACCCTCTTATATCAGTTTACAGCTTTTAAAAATGTTTGGTAACTGTAAAGGTCTGGGGTCAAGGTCAAAGGTAAATAAAATTCACCAAGTTCAAGGTCAGAAAGTTCACATTGGGCAATGTTTTATAACTAAAGGTACCTGATTTTGTTTCATATTGAACACTGATCTAAAGAATTAAATTCTTTCCAAAGCTTTGTATATCCTCGATCCACAGGCACCCATTCAAAGTGATGAGATGTGCTGTGTACAATGCATGATCATCATCAGTGATATTGTAATGTTAACGAGTTCAATAGGTCCGACAATTCACAACTTTGGAATAGCATGCCTATATAGTTCTTGCTATATAGATATATGCTTTGAAATGCCCAGTAGTAGTTATACCTAAACATGTAGAGTTATTATGTAAGACTTAATTAAACCAACTTTATTTATAACAACTTTATCTTGGGATTTACTGCATTGAGATAAACTGCATGGTTTGCAGCTACTAATTTCAATCAGCAAACCAGATGTAAATTCTGTGCAAAATAATATACCAGAGTTATTTGAGAACTAGTACATGGTGAGAAATATTCACGACAACAAGTCTCTTATGAACTTGCAATGATTTCTCGCACGCAAGTTAAAGGTTGGTTTAATTAACATGTCTTACATATTGCCAGATATATATCAGGAAACCTAGTACAATTAAAATATGTTTTTTTTTTCAGAAAAATGCAACAAGAGTTTGATACATACCGCCAGACAGTTGACAAAATTAACTCAGAAGCCAAAAAGCTAGGTCCCCAAGGGCAGTTGGACACAGGGGCAGTGTGTCAGATTTGTCACAAGACAAAGTTTGCTGATGGTGTGGGGCATATGTGCCATTACTGCCAGCTAAAATCCTGTGCCAGGTGTGGAGGAAGAATGACGGTCAAACAAAACAAGGTACAGCTTAAACTTCCATTTCCTTTGGATTAAAGAATAAATTCATTAATTGGCCTGATATTTTGATTCCTATTCAAGTATAACAGGTTTTTTTTCTATGTATGATATAACTTTAAAGGGGTAATTTGCTTGAAAATATTATTTGGACCTTTGAAATTACCCCATCATGAAGTGCTATGATTTCCATTGTTTGGTATCCATTTGTGTATTAATGTGATAAAGTTCAGCATGAGGATTTGACTCCTTAACAGACCATGCAGTGTTGTATTTTACAATTGTATTAAGATATATATAAACTAAAGTTCTGAAGTAAATA
This sequence comes from Magallana gigas, assembly GCF_963853765.1. Lineage (NCBI taxonomy): Eukaryota > Metazoa > Mollusca > Bivalvia > Ostreida > Ostreidae > Magallana > Magallana gigas. Next base: position 27,324,352 of record NC_088857.1, on the reverse strand, counting down.
CATTTGTGAATAAAAATAAGAATATAATGTTTGTAGCATTATATATCTATGTATACATCATACTGTCCTTGGTTTGGTTTTTTCATACTAATGTAGAGGTAGATAATATAATAATAATATAATGATATATATAGAAGTAATAATGATATACAATGTATATAGAAGTAAGACTCCAAAGTCCGATGGTCACGCCAAAATCCGATGGTCTAGTTGCCCCAAAGTTCGCTGGTTTGGTACCAGTATGAACGCCAAAGTCCGATGGTGACAGAATATCATGATAACCTCAAGGCCGGGTAACATCGTAATAGCATTTCAAGATCAACAAGATGAAAGCAGCAGCTAGGCTGTCTGGGCAATTAACAGATACGTTTTAAAAAAATTGAAGAAAATATGATAGAGAGACAAATGATCTCGATCCGAAGCAAGTTCTAGTTTGATTGAAATGAGGTGCTTAACATTGTAAATTAAAGGTGAAACTATCGTAATGGGAAAGTGTTACTGTGGAGGATTGCAAAAACGAAAAAGTGCATATTGTGTCAAAGTACCTGTTACACCTCTTAAAATGTGCTTTAAATGTCAATGATGATCATCAATCAAGATACATGTAGAGAACTTGCTGCAGGTCTGTAGCTCCCGGTCTGAATATATTCGGATGGACGACCTCATCCATCCGAATTTTTTCAAACTGGGAGCTACAGACCTGCAGCTAAAAGAGAATATGGGGTAGCTAGGGGCTGTTTGATTGAAATAGTTAACCCCATAAGCCAAGTTTTTACTCATTAGTCTCAATGCAATTTGAATGTATTTTATTCTAATAGCCTACTTTAGTTTATCATTACACATACAGATGGACCAAATGCATTAAAAAAACAATCTATGTGCATTTATTAGTCTAATTAGAACCATCAGCCTTTGCCATGTCACACCATCAGACTTTGGCGTATCAAACCATCTATGTTTGTTGCAGTTCTTGAACTTTGGTGTGACCATTTGACTTTTCAGTCCCATCGCACTTTGGAGTCTTACATATATACAGCAAATTAGCTAGGAGAAATGATAGTCAGAAATAATTGTTTTACAGTGTATTATAATCTATAGTGTTGCTGTTACGTCTGTAAATTTATAATCTATTCTCCAATCTCATGTGAAACTTCTTTCTAAAATTTAAATATGAAACTTATGGATACTTTACACATACACACTCTCTCTCTCTCTCTCTCTCTCTCTCTCTCTCTCTCTCATGTAATATGCATGCATGTATATGTACATATATACTCGCATACGTGTGACTTATTTTTTTTCCCCAATTTTGAAAAAATTACACATTGGGAAGTTCACTTATTTACCTTCAAGTGCCAAGTCAGTGGTGGAGTATGCTTTTCATTGTTACAGATCCTTTTCATTTGTTATTTGATCATATATGGCACACATGGGATAAAAAGCAATACACAGCTCTATTGTTATCCTGTGAAACTGAATGCTTGCTGTCTGAATTTTCTAGTTAATAATTTACCATTATATTGATAATTTTATGCTTCTGGCTCTTTGTACTGGTACAAAGTTGAGAAAAATGTTGCTTAATTATTTGATTATGATTCTTACTAAATTCCAATCTGATGTTCATACTCATCAGCAATAAAGGCATTTTTATGTTTTTTAAGGAAATCTAGCTGATTCTTTTGAGTTATACATGTATTGTATGGAGGTGAAAAGCATTCATACAGTGCTCAGGTGTCACAATTGTGGGGACTAGTATTTTTTTTCATTGGGGGGGGGGGTCGCCTTGAAATTGGTAAAATAGTTATCTCTTAATTATTTTATAACAGCATAGAATCAAACATTTATTTGATAATCATACAACACACCCCTCTCCTTTCTTACATCATATGACCTTGAGTCTTTGAAAAGTTGAATCTAGGAACATTGCAGACATTAGGTCAATACTGTACTGCAGTACTGCTACAGCTTGGCCAAGGAGTAGATGTTTGCACACCAGTACTACTACACATAATATTGAACCAGTGTGAAAGCCAGCGTCTAGATTGGCATATGTTAAACTGCTGTTATCTCTATTCAAGAAAATCTGCAATCAATATATGGAACTATCCCAGAATGGTATGAAATGGGGAGTGTTAGGTTCTGAAGGCCGCCATTGTGTGCCCACTAGGGTATTTAAACATTTTGAAGCATGTTTTGATGCTGCTATAGCTTTGTACATGGGAGTTTAATGTCATTTGTTTCATCAGTTTAATAACATGATTGCTAATATAGCTTTTAAAAAAACTAACTAATGAATAAATGAACAAGAAATTGAATATACCAGCTTTTAATTGGTACAGAAGTATTACATGTTTTCTGCTGCTAAATATTTGAGAATACCTGTCCAGTTTCCATATATGAAGTCAACGGAAAATTAAAAAAAAAAAATGTACATCAGAGACATATCAAAGAACAGAAATTTGAAAATTCCTATATAGTTCCAGACGTTGCCACTATGTTAGCATTTTACTCTCAATCATTTGGTTTCTTTCCTTGCAATGGGGTGAATACCTTAAATCTAACAGATACAGTTGCTGTATACACATTTCTGCTGAGTAGGCTTAATATTGGCTATTTTTCCTCAAGTCTGTAGTTGCATTTACATTTACAATAGCTGAATTGTGGAGCAATGGATACCATCATGAGAATTAAGCTAATCAATACACTGTACAGTTTTCACTTTGTGCAAATACTCGGCATTACTTCCATCCATCTGGCATCACTCCATCATATTAAACTTATAATCTACATATATGACAAAATGATATAATTTTGGAAGTATTTGTATGACATTTGAATAATATGAAATCAACCAGAGGCCATTACATCTAATTCAACCTTATAAGCGAGTCTGACTAATGCCTGCATGGTTTTCTGAAAGGCTTTATAGGAATAATGCTGTTTTTGTAAATATCTATGTTTGTTAAGAATGTTATATACTATTAATGTCATAAAAGATTATCTGAGAGTTTTAAGATTTCACATCAAAATTATACAGCCTTAACCAATTTAAGAATAGGAATAATTCTATACAAACCATTATTCTAAAATGGTATTTTGCTACAATATACCGTAGATGGTACTGCAGAAGAATTGTGAACATCGTTTTTTTTTAATCAGAAAGTTAATTACTTTGTTTTTCTAAGTTGGAGATGAGAACATTGGGCATGTAGTTATTGGGAAAATTTAATATATTCTTTTCTCTGTCTGCAGATTATAATAACAGTGTCATAAAAATAAAGAGAAAAGTGAGCTTGTTGTGATTCATTTATTGTCAGAGTGTAACAGTTGGCTGTAATTGTTTTGTTTTTGGTTTTTTTGTGAGGATTTTGAAGCCAAGCTGTTCTTGTTTACTTTGATTCACAAATAAGGAGCAGTTATCACACATTGCTTACTTGTCCATAACAATATTTTTGTAACAATCATGACAATATTTAATGTTGCAAGTGTGTATTGATCAATAGTTCATCGAGTCAAATGCAATTTTAAAAAAAATCATCATAATTTGAAAAAAGGAGAGGATTCATGAATTTGAGATGCAGTTAATACTAAATCAGAATTACTTATGGACAATTTTCTGTGCTTTTCATTTAGAATTGGTTGTGTACATTTTCTCAAAGCTGGACATCAGACCATTATGAGGGGAAGAGTGGCCTTATTACCATCCCTCACGCTCACATAGCATTGCAGTACAATTGTACATTCACAGAATTTCATTAGACTGTAAAACTGTCAAGTTACATGTTAATAAGAGTATTAAAATATACATAATCGACAGAATTAACTTTGCATCTTATGATCGTATATAATGATATCATTCTTGTGTATTCAGGTTTCAATAATTCAAGCAAATTAAAAAACGTACAGTATAAATATTAGTAACAATTTTTTTGGTGAACATTTGTAAAAAGTCCCAAATGTGAAAGAAAAACAGAAGAAAAACTCTTATGTAAGAGTCGATCATGTACACGATATTCAGTGTACACTTGCCACTTGGGTACTAGCTACACTGTGAAAGATAATGAGGGTAAATTGAAGAACTGGGATCTGGACTGCAGGAGTGCTGTATAAGTTGGACAATTGTTTTTAAAAAAAGATTGAAATATTGGCTGTAAATGTTTTTTTGTTGTGTGCCTTTTTAGATAATTTAGCCGATAGGTTGTGGTTGAATTTCTCTTAATTATGGCATTTGAGAGAGTGGTATGGTCTGTCAGCACAGCGAGATCAATAGTGTGTATGTAGATAACAAAGGGAAGGGAAATTACGTGGCTTACTGGGTCGATGGTGATACCATGCATCCTATTGCATCCTATTGATCAGTGCGGGGGAAGATCATCAGAAAACGGAACCTTTGCTTTACAGACTCGTTCGTATTAGTCCAAATTCTCATATATCCTTACTGGTGCACACCCCTGCAAAGCAAGGTGCATCGTTATCCCCCACTGCTGTTTGAAATGGTGCACTACAAATTTGTTGGTGATAAAATTAAGCTAGGGACCTCATAATCTTTCATATTATTTAGCGTAAACTGTGTAGAAATTCTGCACAAGTTAGAATTTGTTTAAATGAATACCATATAATTTTAAAATGATAAATTGAAATAATATAAAATACCTGATAAATCAATAATAATATTAAAATAAGAACTTCAAAGTATTTAATGATATTTATATATGCTATTTATATAGAAATTCTGCATTTCAGAATTGATGTTTTCATAAAATTTATACTGGTACATAATCATTAAAGGAGTTATGTATCAGTCTGTATTTGTTTGATGTGACTCAATAACCACTGAAAACGTCTGATTGTCATCATGACCATGCTTTCTTCTTTTCTGTCTGTTAGAAAATGGAAGATACTCCCCCAGTACCTGTCAACAAACCACCAACTGTAAGTTCAGACATTGGCTGTTGTAAAGTCCTTTTTCATTGGTCAGTTCCATCATCACCATCATCATCCAATTCAGTCAATAGCCTCTAATAGTCATTTCCAATAGTTGAACTCATGCTTGACTTAAACAAATAATATTAACATATGTGTACTGGATTCCAATGAATCAAAACCGCCTGACCAATAACTGAAGAAACTTATGAAATCTGTAACAATTAAAAATCCCATTTTACAATATTGATTGTGGTTATAGCTAGTTTTGCAACCATTTGTGTAATCATGCATCTTCACCTAACATCTCCATCATAATGCATGGGAACTGTCTGTTTGCATTTTATCTCGATAAAACCATTTCAATAGGCCTAGCTAATATAATTTCTGTTTTTAATGATTGAGTGTTTGATTGGTTGATTATGTGGCATGATGTGGATTTTGTGTATTAACTAAACACTTGTTAGTTTTTTTTTGTCTACCAGGCATCTTGCCATAAAAATATATATGCTGCAGTAGCATTTAATTTTGAGTGTAATTTGTGAACAGTTGATGATTATTTGTGGTTTGTCATGGAGAAAAGATGTGATTGCATGAAGATGAAATAAAGTACTGGTATAAATGAATTACCTGTATATACATCTAGTTACAACACTGTAGATGTTTTGAACATATTTTATTCACACAATATATAAAAGCTAGGTTTGAACAAAAGTTCTTGCATCTTTTTCAAAGAGATTCTCACTCCATTGTTGCATGGGGTACATCTCTTTTGAGAGCACCTGTAACATGCTTTTAAAGAAACAGTCAAGACATTGTTTTCCATGTAAGATTTCCATTATGAGTATATATATAGACTTCACAACAATACAGTGGTCATGTAGTGATTGATTTGCAGTGTTTTCTGTGTGCATTTCTTTATTTTTGAATTTCAACTTTTTAAGAGAGTTTAAATCTTATGTATGAGTATATGCTCAAATAAGGTAATCTTTATAGCATTTATGTATGGCACCCACTCAATGGTTTCCATTTCTTTTAGTTTAAAACCTGTTTCAGTGATGATTCTTTTCTGATATTTAGTGGAATTCTGCTAATTTGAATCAAAGAATCCGATATTTGTTAATTCTACGATATTCCACTTCTTTTTTTTTAGCAGTCATTTTTCGTTTTTGTCGGTTTTGAGAAAAGATCAAGTTGTTTAGTCTGTGATCATGTCTGCATCAACTAGACGCTTGCTTTTATATCCTAGTAAGGTAAACGCAAATGTCATGGTGATTGAGTATTCCTTTTTAACATGGCGCGGTTTATCCTGCCAGGCCATGATGTTAAATTTATTTCAGGCTAATTTGAGTTTACTAAAACTTAAATTTTGTTAGCATCGCGCTCAACCCCCAGCCTATTTCAGCAATTTTAAACAATTTACAGAATCATCATTGCTGTTTTCAGAAAAGCAGAAAATTACCATTTTATATGCTCTAATATGAGACTGAATCTTAATCCATAAATACTACTCAATATGCAGTACAATTAAATAAGAAAATCTATAACAGTTACTGTTTCTGTGCAATTCAACTGTACATGCATACACTGTATACAGGGTTATTTTCGCTCCTCTACACTTGCAAACTGTTTCGCCAAGTCTTGAATTCGCCCAGTTGCGGTTGTGTTAACAGAGATATTATTTGTGACAAAGAATTTGCCCAGTCTTAAATTCACCCTCTGACAATGATGGGGCGAAAGGGGCAAAAATATAACGAGGGCGAATATTACCCTGTATACAGTTTATCAGATGACCAACATGAAAATGGCCAAACATTTTTTTAAGTAGTACATGTAAGTACTCTGAAGGCTGTGCCTCTGGAAATTATAGTTTTGATCATGCATGATACAGTATGCAGCAAGAAATTGAAGGATTAATGGCTAGCAAAGATTGATAGATTTCTTACTTTAAAGTTCAAGAGATCAAAACAGTTGCTTATGATTTATTAGTAACTGAAAGTACAAATATGAAATAAGATAAGTTAATTATTAACCATTATTAGCTAAGGGAGGATAGTGAGATGGCTGCAATGCAGGAAATAGGTTTCCTATGAAAGTCAAATTGTGCATAGTATAACACATTATTATAAAGTATCATTAAACAAACTATAAACACCATCTCATCAAGGAAGTAAGGATCTGTCTCGGTGGAAATTCGCAGTACCAAGGGAATTGTGGGAGGTAGAGGGAGGCAGTAATGGAAAATTTATCGGCCTGGTCCCTCATGAAATATTCACTGTCACAGAAAAGCTAGCACTTGTTCCCACCCACACCAAATGTCAAGCACTGGCAGAATAATATAATGTGAGCATCATGCTGATGGAGGGCCAAAAGTACCAATAAAATGTCGGAAGATGTAACGGTTTGACAGCCCTGTGACATTTCAATCAGGGATAAAACCATATGCTTTGGATGTTCAAGTGCAGGGGTATTGATTCTCAGAATATAGTTGAGACTCTTTTTGTTTTTCTTCATTTCTTCTTCTCTAATACTGAAATTTCAAGTTGCAAAGACATATATGGTCTTGTTTATGTATCATTGAAATTAAAGTTATGTTATATGGTTGCACTATTTACTGGTAAAATGTTGATGAAATGAAAATTCTGATTAATTCATTGTTGCAGGTATATACAGCTACTTAGCCTATTGTACATAGAGTTTATTGAGATCTGTTGTAGATGCATTTAGAGCCATTTTAACAAGTGCTTGGACTATTATTCAAACTCTAATTTGATGAAGGCAGGGTCTTTTTATGGTTAACTGTCCAGTCGTTGGCCAATAGATATCAAATACATTGAACAAATGCGCACTGACACTAAAATGTCAAAATTTATTCACGCAGGGCTGTATATTTCATTAAAATGTCCAAACTTAGTGATGCAGGACTATATTTCGATTACACACAATTGAGCAGACCTTGAAAAAACATTCTGAAAACTCAGTATTTTTCTGTACATACAGTTTGTTTTGATAAGCAAATTTGATATTTACATACCGCCGAAAGTAAAAAAAAAAGGGGCTCTATTACAATTGCTGAAATATCAAAACCTCATTCAGTTATTCAGTGATTATCTTTCTATTATTTATTTTAAAAGATTTTAAACAAATTATAGGAATATATATGTACAAAAATTCTCTGTCCAATTGCAAACTTTTACTCAAACCTCAAGAAATTTTTTATTCAAATAAAATGACATTGAGTATGTTGGATTTGCATGAGAGTATTAGCTGTACACTGAAGAATTTCTCTATTTCTGAGAAGTGAAGAGTAATAATGAATTTCATTTCTTCGTCATTGTTTAGTAAGTGTTGTACCTTAAATATCAACATTTTTTTTTTTAATATTCAGACTATTAAAGTCTTCTGAGAGAGAATTTGTATGCAATTTGATTAGGTGACCAGTCAAGTATTCAAAGGAGATATCAAAATGTTGGCCAAGTGGCAATAGATGATTATATAATCATTGCTTACAAGTGGAAATCAACAATTTGCCGGAAGCTTATGGGTCTCTTGATTGGTTTATGTTGTTTTCTAAGATGCTGTAAGAATTTAAAATAGTAAAAAAGATTGATTTGTTCCTAATCTCTTTTTTTAGACTGTCTGGGCCTGTAATCTTTGTCGCAAAAAACAGGATCTATTGGCGAAAACAGGTGCTTGGTACCATGGGGGGATGGCCAAGCCAGTGCAGCTTGGGATTGATGCTCAGTCGGGCAGTGACACTGGTTCAATCAAGGTGGACATAAGTCCTCAGAACGAAAAGAGACCCAAATTGTACGAAAAGAAACTAGACGGAACTCCTTCAGGGTCCGACAAAGAGAATATGAACTCTGGGCCGCGAGGACCACCTCACCCAAAGGAGGGCATAAGGAGGCAGTCATCGCTGGATACTGGCAGTACACAGCACAGTCGTGGACGCCACAGTGAACAGTATGCGTTAGCTCCGGAGGATGGTGATAAATTACGGGAACATGGACCGGAGCGGGGAAGAAATCGTGACCGTTCTCCTGCCTCTAGAAGACATTACAGTGAAACAAGGCTATCAGAGACAGATAGAAGATTTGCTCAAGAATTCCGACATGGTGAACGATTGGGAAGGGGGGAGGGGCCATCACGCTCTAGGGATCCGTCTAGGGAACGAGGGGGACCAAGGGATGATATGAAAAGAGGGCGAGATAGTCACATCGACAAACGAGTACGAGATGGGCCTAGAGATCCCAGGTAATGTTGTCCATACTATTTTCATGATATAGTTTGAAAGAAAATTTCTACACATAATTTAAACATCCCGCTGATGAATAAGTTAACCGAAAACTGATTGGGAAGATGTTTTGTTTTGATTTTATGTTAAATGTCCATTTGCCATTCATTTTCACTACTCCATTTTGAAAAGAGAATACCGGTACTGTAAAGTCCTTATTTACATGATTACTTATTCTGTGATTCCGCTGTTTTAAACTGTTTTACTGTAAAGTGAAAATTCAAATTGTTAGAATATATTATAAAACTCTAAGCACCAAGTTTTTGGTAAAAATTCATATACAGTAAAACACGCTTATAACGAAGTCCCAGGGACGGGCGATTTAAGTTCATTATAAGCGTAATTGTTATATCCGTCAAGTTTACAACATGAAATAGAATCTTGGGGAATGAAATTCACTTCGCTGTAATTGTCAATTCATTATAAACGTGTTCGCTATAACCGTGTTTTACTGTAATTCAAAACTATCTAAAAACAAAGCAAGATTTGTCTAAAGTCAGCAAAGGTTGCTTATTGTGATTTTACATGGGTATTAATTCTTTGTTCTTAATAAGGAATTTAAAGTAAAAGCCGATCATCACATTTGACTAGGAAATATGTTAGACATCATGCGAGGCTGAAAAACTCGTGGATCTAGTATTGAATTTCAATCATTTTATTTTTCAACTATTAAAAATGATATTTTTATGCATAAGAACTATAATCTTAAAGCTATATATGCAGTATTTAATGCTACTTTTGCAATTTTGGAAGCTAGATCCAAAGTTTGTTAGCATGATGAGCTGTATGACAGAAAACTTTGTTATATGTGCAAAAGATAATCCATTCATTACTTATAAAATAAAAACTAAGGTTATTTAATGTAAGGAAAAATGGATATTTTCAGATGCGTATTTTTATAAACCTGTACCGTTTGTTCGATTTGTACATATTGGTTTGCGCAAGAAAAGTAATTAAAAAAAAAAAAACAGAATGGAGGAAGAGGCATGACTGAAACTTTGTTCATAAGAGAAAGTCATATGAAAAATAAAATTTGTTCATGATGTTCACAAAATAATTTATTCCTTCACAGAACTTTCCTTTGCAAAAAAAAGTATGTGAACAATACATATATCTGTAAACATATAAACCACCATTTTTCACATCTGATCAAAGAATAGATAAAAAAGAAGGATAATATTCCTTTTTTCTGGGGCCCCTCAACCCAAAATATTCTTATATCACTTTTTCTTTCTCTTTACTGCGAATGCATACTAAGCCGTTCCAGTATAACCAACATGCTGACACTATATTTTCATGTTAATGTATTGTTCACATGGTGAAAAACTTGCAACATCATTTAAGACTTTGGTTTTCAAAGTCTGCACCGGACGGTAAAAAAATCGTTGGAAATGAACTTTTATACTTTTAAATGCATTTGAATTAATTTTTATTACATGCATTGCAGAGAGTTAATTATAGCTTATGTACCGGTAACAAACGTCATTTCTCTTTTTAAAAACATTCATGCAGTTAATACAGAATATAAGGTTTAAAACACTTTAAAGAAATTTTTCATGCAAAGGCATGCCTCTCTCTCACTCTCTCTCTCTCTCTCTCTCTCTCATTTGACAGCTATTTTTAAATATTGAATTCATTGTTTTGATTTGGCATGTAACTGTTTCATAGTAAACCTAAAATTTTGAAAAAAGCTGTCTTGCACAGTTGGCTGTTAATTTGGTCTCAAGCCATCATATCTTTACCAGAGAGAATCCAAGAGAAATTTTGATAAGTTGACTTTTGTGAATGATACAGAGAGTATCACTTACTGGTGATTAATTCAGATGTCTAAATATAACAACAATGTAACTTGATCACTGACTAGGAGACATATATAATCGTAATTGTGGAAGATCAAGTCATAGAGCCGGAGTAAAAATAGCTTGATCAATACACTAGCTGTTATAATTATACCGTATATACTTACAATGGCAGTGCCATGTGATTTCTTTGTAGTGTATGTATTTAAATTATATATTAAAGGCTCAACACATTCTTGTAGAGAGAAAAGTCAATCCTTAACATTGATTCAATAGTCTTCTCCAAAAAAGAATGAAAAATAACATCACGATAATATCTGTATAATTACCCTTGGGGTTGATCGGGGGTTTAGTATGGGGGATTGGCTAGGCTGAAAAAGCGTTGAGGTTTCTTATTTTTAATTGCTCTGTAGATGATATAACATTTACAATATATAGCATCATGAAATTTCTTGTTTTGAAGCAAGTTGTAAATTGCTATGCACGTCAACAGACAAGGCAAATTAAGCCCTGACATAGTTTCTAGCACTTGATAAACCAGTAATGTCAATGCACACATGTCCATTGAATTTTAGGTTCTGATGACAGCCTATTCATGTGGCTATTTTAATATCATTTTGAAAAGTATCAATTTGAAAATAAAATCACAGACTGATGTTTCAGAATTCTGCATGTGCGTGTGCAGAGTGTAATAAAATTGATTTTTGGGTTAAATAAACTGTTTCTACTAGCACCTCTCTTCCCACGAATCAATATGTGGCTTAATTTCCTTTTTGAAAGTCTGTGCTTGAAAATTGCTCAAAGAGAGAAAGAAAGAGAGAGAGATAAAAGAAGAAAGATATATTTGATATGATAGTCTCAAAAATACTATTGCTGCAGTGAAAATATTTTCTGTTTGAATAATAGTAATTTAATGATGCAAACCACAAGCTAGATAATTGCATGGTATGAGTATGTGCTAGCTTCAGAAAGTATGGCCAAAATACCCATTGAAACAAATTTTGCTTAATAAATTTTAATACATGATTTTTTGTGTTAATTTAGTACTATTATATGGTAATAATTTCTTATTCTATAAAGTGTTTAAATTTTTAGAGATGAAAGGCACCGTGACCTCCATCGAAGTGAGCACGACATGGTCTACAAACGTAGCAAAGACCCTGAACACTACAGGCAACCTCCGGTGGATAGCGTGAAAGGCCATGACTATGCAGACAAGGACACAATTCGTGGCTCCAGAGAACGTGTCGACATGTTGGACGGTGACAAAAGAAGGACAAGAGACTCCTCTCTTTCTAAAGTAAACAATATGCAACCTCCCTCCGCAGGGAAAATGGATCGTGGTAGCAGTGGACGGTTATCCTCAAGACAGGAACGCCCCCCAAGGGATGCCAGTTCTAGCCGTAGATCACCCACCACCATGGATAGGGACAAAAGCAAGGAGGGGCTGGATGTGTATCACGGGGAGACCTCTAGGTCACCGAGTGTATCCTCGCGTCATAAGATCAGAAATGCGTCCCCCACAGTAAAGGACGAGAGTGGACGTCCCATTGACAGTCCCTATGGTTACTCACACAGTGTCTCCTCACACTTGGACCCCAGTACTGCTGCAGGGAAGAATTTAAGTAAGAACAATAACAACAACAACAGGAAAAAAATGGAGAACCTACGAGCCGACTCCCTGAGTTCTGACCCCTCGGACTGTGCCCGACCACCCCCACCAAAACCCCACAAACACCGCAAGGGGAACAAGAAGCAGAGACAGCATTCGCTCAGTAGTTCCGATGACGAGATAAGATCCACCCCAGAGAATTCCAGTTACGAAGGAGAAGAAGAGAGCGAGAGTATTGTTAGTGAAAAAGGTAAGTAGCTCTAATGATTTCTGCAGTGTATAAGTAAGATAGTCCATCGTTTATGCTGAACAGATTCAATTTGAAAACAGATCTTACTTATTTAGAATCAGGTTAGTCATAATTGTTTTTAATGAAATGAGACACCTGGAATTGATTTAAAATGTTAAATAAAGAAACAATTTCTTGTGATTTCATTGTCAAGTTTAAAACTGGCATTTTGCATGATCTTTTAAAGTCTTTAAAACAAAATAATTTTATTTCAAATTGACACATCATTTAATTGCTAACAACACATTTTGGTGTAGGTTATTTCAAATTTCTATAACAGCTAGATTTTAGAATTTTCATTTGTGAAACTGATTTTCATGAATAAGAAATTGATGTCGTTGTTATGATGAATTTAATTTTCTGGTCAGCTCTTAATTGTCCAATCACTGGAGCTATTCAAGTCTCAGGAAACGCCTGATATTATTATTGATATGAATTATTATTCTGGTGTATTTAAGCAAAAGATCATTTTTTCTCTCTTTCTCTTAATTCATGCCATGAAGCAAAAAAAAAAAAAGCATAGATATTATGAATTGAGCATTCTTATAACTAACATTTGGCCCTTATATATCCCTGGCATCAGCAAATGTATGCCTAGGGGAGTTAGAAATGGGAGAGGAAAGATGGAGAAAGGATGAGATATTAGCAGCTAAGATTAAAAAGTTTCTGTCGGTGAGTTTGCATGCTGTCCATGTGTCTGTGTGTATAGTGCTGGGATGGGACACAACTGTCTCTGTTGCTATGCATTATTATAATACGGAGTAAATTTATCTGGCTTCCAAGCTAAATTGCTCCAGACTGCCTTAATATTAGCTTTTCAAAGCAGAACTATTGGGAAAACTGCAGATCGAGTTGTTTGTACAGCTATTGATCCGACAAAAATTCATCATATTGCCTCACTAGGGAGGGAGGGGAAGATCTGGCCTAGCTTGTATCTGAGGATGAGCAGTGTTTGTTTTTGGCTGTTTTTTATTACATTAATTATTTCAGATTAAGAACTTTACCATGAATTCTACTCCTTATTTATATATAAGGTCAAGCAGTTCGAATATATATAACACACAACTGACAAGTATGATTACTATGCTCCGGCTGCTGAAGTTCGCTATATTAGCGTTCTGCGTCTTGTTATGGCCTATACTGATTAATATAGTGTCTAGACGGATGTCACATGTACAGCTAGCACATACAACGGTTGTTATGCAAGATCGCAGATAACATGTATTAGAAATGCTCCACTGGCCCTAAGCATAATAGATAAAATATGATTGTGTAATTTTTTTATTTTGAAAATATTTGATGTTTTTTTATAAATGATAATTTTTAAAAAGGTACCGTAATATGTCTTCATGGATAAAATAAATTACCTGGTATACACATCAAAGGGCATGCTATTTTCAGCACATTTTCAATATTACATGGGCATTGACTATTAGGTGAAAAATTTCAGTTTTATAAGATGAAAAATATTTATGATATATTTAACGCAGTACATGTATTATCAAAAAAATAGGAGACAGCATTTGAAGAGAATTTACACTTATTTAGAGATTGTCTTACTTTTTATCAGCTAAATATAGTGCATAAAAAAACAAAGTTAAATGATAAAAAAAAAAGATGTCATTTGATGAAACAAAATTGTTTGTACTGACGGTCAAGTCGCTGAAAGAGACGAATATGTTTAAGATTCTGTGTAAAGTGGTCACACGTGCTTATGACCAGCTATATTTACAGATACTGAAAAATCAATTCACTCGATTTCAGAATTCTGCAGTATAATGCTTTTATAGAGGAACACTAATTCTCTATGGTCTTTATATATATACATACAATTTATATTGCTAACAATGTATTTCCATACCTAAAATCTTGTTACAGTGTACATGTATATTAATGAGAGAAATTTTCAGGTACTGTGAACCAGTTGTTATTCGTGTGGGAGATATTTCCATAAGATTCGTGAGGGCCTCTTCGTCGCAAATATTCTCGCAGCAAACCAATCGTTGTTATGTATTTGTAATAATCAATGAGTTTGGATATGCCTTGGTCACAAAGAAACCTTAGTTTTCGCAAAACAGTTTATTGGGAGTAAATTGCAAAAATAAATCCATCGTGAATAAAAGTTGGTTTACAGTATATCTCATGACAGTCTCAATAGAGAACATAACAACTGATATGGAGAATTTTCTATACATGAGTTGTGTCAAACTGTTGGTATATTATTTTAAGACAATTTACTGTGAATGAAGAGGTTTAGGACTTCGAATATTGTTGGAGACGTCACATAGCTTGGTGAAATTCCAACTTATCAAGTTTAAGTAATGTCTGCAAATTGAGTGAAATTCAATCTTAAAACTGAAAAAAAAATTGTAGTATCTATCAACAATTGATAGTCATTTGATAAACCAATAAAAACATACTCAATTTTTCGAAGACTTACCCCGGTAGTACAAAATCATTTTTTGAAGCATTTTGTGGATTCCATTGTCAGCAAGCTCTTAATTTTAACATTAACTGTCAAACAGTCACAATCAACAACACTGCATGTAGTACAGGAAATGCACTACATATACAGATATACAATTGTACTATAAACTGCGCCAACTTCAGATTTTTTTAATATCAATTTTTTTTTTCGGAATTGACTACAGTATACGTGTACCAAGTATTTTAAATAAAATGGTTATTGGTGACAATTTAATGCAATATCAAGTTTAATTGTTTCTAAAATCTTAAACATAGACGGCTTCATAGTAAAAACATATTTGCAAATGAAAATGAGGTACTCATGGACCTCACAGTTTTTTTCTTGCACAGCAAAAAAGTTGTTACAGCACATGTATGGGTATATGCGCATTCAGTCAGACTTTAACTTTTTTTTTTTTTCATTGTGTAACAAATTAAGTTTTTATATTAAAAAAAGCAATGAAAAACTTAAAGTAATAACGAAATGCTCATTTCTTTTAAACATGCAAAATTAGTATGTCCTTTGAAGCAGTCTTTTTTACCATTTAGCAGCCTACAGAGCTGATTGCATGTACGTGCATAATGAAGTCATTGGACCTGAAAGAGGGTTACAGAATTGTGTAATACATTGTAGGGAACTGTTTATAACAATATTTGAACAGCTATTTAATTATTGATGGAGATTCACAAGAACATTATTGATTTGCACAATAAATAGCGGAGACATCTTTGAGGCAGTACACATGCCATTGGATTATGTTCACAGTGGTTAGGCACGAGTTTACAGCTCGTGGAGAGGAGAAATATATAGAAAGCTTCCAATGTACTTGCGTAACAGCCAATTACCAAAAATTTGTCATTACAATAATTTATATATTACATGAACATAGTAAGAATTTTTCTTCATTGATTTTATAGAATTGGTTTTATAACCAGAATTTGTTGTGGACCTCTTTCAAGTCTATTTTGCTTGCTCGAAGAACACCACTTTTGGTAAATAACCATTAAGCTGATAGTATGTACAGTAATCAACAAGAAAATAAATTTGTTTTGATATTAAAATACTGTTACAACCGTTATTGATAAATGTGTAACATTCCAGTAACATATACCCATAACGCATACATAACGGGAACAACTAATTTTTCCCAGGCCAACCGATTTATAATCAATAGACTTTAAACTCATCTGTAAAAGTATTTCAAGAAAATCCAGAAAATGAAAAGAAAATTATATATATTGGATTTTTTATATTGCAAGTTAACTCATGAAAAATAAAATGCAAAATTCCTGTGTGATATAAATTACCAAAGTATTACAGAAAGTGCATATCCAAGGATATGTGCACATTTACCCTCACTCTTTGATTAAATTTCCTAAAACCTGTCATCTGGTCAAGTGGCTTTATATAGTCAGCTTATAGGAGATGATTGATACTGGAGCCTGGGTGCTTGGAAATTCTGTCCAAGCTACAATATTATATTTGTCTTTCTCAGTCATCCATTCCCTGCTAATATGATGGACATATTTGGTCAATTCTGCACTTATGCTGACTATTCATCATTTCTAACTGTCAGTCTGAAAGGCAACCATTTAAAAAAAACCTGTGCATTACAATTTGAGAATTTAAGCAAGAGAGGTGACCCAGACCCAAGATACAGTAAATTTAGTCCTCATGCATAGTCAGTCTCTCACAACCCGGCCTGGCTGAAGTATAGTCGTAGTTGGTAAATTTTAGCAGTAAATCATGTGAAGTCATAATACGTCAAAAGAGAACAAACCATAAAAAAATTCAGTGGAATATATTGTGTTTCCAATATACCGGTACCAATAATGCCAGTTTCTTATAAAAAAAAAACTTGACAAATTGGAATGAGGCAAATATGATGAATTTTTGGGCATTAGTGGTGGTGGAATTAAATTTTCATTTCATCATTTGCTTTTTTGTATCTTTATCTTTATTGGGCATTAGTGGTCTTCCTTCTCTTTTTTTTTTTGAATTTTGTGTTTCTCTTGCCCTTTTTTCTTCATTTTTTAGAGCTTGCCATTTTATGTTTCCAGGGGGAAATGAAAGCAGTTTAAGGCAAACTAATTCAGCTGGTAGGCCCGACACCTTTAATGGCTGTCAAAAATGTTGCCATGGCAATGTTTGCTGCAAGATGGCTGCTTATGAGACCGAGACACATGTTTTGAAAGACTCTGGAATAGACACAGGTCACTCCAGTAGTAGCCAAACATTAAACGAAGACAGTTCAAAGGTACCTCCCAAAACTTACCTAGCCAATATCAGTACCTCTTTCTTGTAATGTGGAACACCTCTATTTTACATAGGCATGCAATGTCAAGGTTTTGATACGTCATCATAAACATAACTTGTTGTCGTAAATAATTGAGCTTGATTTAGCCTAAAGAAATGGGTAGATATACTGAGCCATGTCTAGTGGTCTATTTGATTAAAAAAGAAAACAACAAAATAAAACAAAAGAAACGGAACTATACAAAACTTCAGAATTAAAAGAAAATTGTAGGAATTACTTTTGCTCTATTGATCACTTTATATTACACAAATCTTATTGAATTTCTGAATGCCATTTTATTCAACACATATCTTTTTTATTCATTATCATGCACATACATACTTTTTGTCATGACTCTATAGATAAAAGTCCGGTTTTATTTACTTGCTAGAACATTGCTAGAACATTGACCAAAAGACAAGAAGTTATGTTTAAATATTTCCTAAATTGAAATTGTGGAGTCTGTCCAATATGTGTCAGTTTGTTAGAGCCTTTCTTCTGATAACAGTATTCGGAACTAAATATATATTGACATCAACTTCCAATGTAGATGACCGTTTTTCTATTTGCACAGTAGTTTAAATCATGCGGTGTAGATATTTTTCCAATTAGATGCACCAGAAAATAGGGATCTGGCTTTAATACATTTTGTCTATTTAAAGAGATTACCAGGTAACTATGATATATCAGAAAAGTACGCTGTTAAAACATAGGAGCAAGAATCTACTGGCTGTTTTGGTTGCTGTCAACTCCCAAGTGTTGCTACTTACTTATAGCATTTTAACTCAACAATAAATGATCATGATATCTGTAAAGAAAAATAGATTAAAGGGTATAATGGGGAAATTTCATTTCCTGTAAGTGCAATGATAGTGCATTTATGATAAGCAACCATTGAAAAAATGTTGCTTACTCATATTAAAACTGCTTTCAAATGACCCCATTGTTACCAAGCTTTAGGTTATCCTGTCTTCAATGTGGTGTACTTATAACTTTGCATGAGTTCGTCTTTTATTAATAGCAGCACCGTGTGTATCAGAAATAGATATGCTTGATGTTGTATTTTAATGCTGACAACTTTTTTTAAAATTTTGATTATTTAAATGTGATTTTCAGTAAACTTTTAATTCATGTATTGGAATTTAAAGCTTTTTGAATTTACAAAATTATATTTTTTCTATTTTAAGAGTGCATGTAATAAAAGGGATTAAACTTTTGTCATAAAATTCTCTTTACACGAATGTTATATCCACATGGATTAGATATACCGTATAAAGTTCAGTTTGGTCTCCTGAAGATGAAAAATCATGAATACATTTTGAATTATGGTCATACTTTAAATTAAACTTTAAATAAAAGTGTATATAGCTGACAAGGAAAAATCACATGTTAATATCCTATTTTGGTTTTTTTTCCGTTTTTATACTCTTACTGTAATAATATATTTGATTGCTCTGAATCCTGGGATTGTAGCATCCTGTGACTTGGAAATTGTCATCAGATGGCTCAACATATGTAGGTCACATGATTCTTAAAAAAACCATTGATGGAGCAAGGCAAGATGACTGTGCAATTTTAGGTAAGCTCCATATGTATTTTATAACTGAGCTTCCTTAATAATGATATGAGACCTATAGATCTAGCTATTTGACCATGTATGCATGCACTCACGGAGACAGTTGTGATTTGGGGTCAAAAGGGCACTTTTGTCCCTTAGTTTTTATCTCTTTCCCAGTAGGACTGGGACAATTTAGTTTTTTTTTTCTTCAGATTTGCTTAGATACAAAGAACTTATTAATTTTTTAAAATTCATTTTATCTTGAAATTATAGTCAGTTCAAATTTCTCATTATAAAAAAAAAATAATAATTCATTGATAAACATCTTTAGATAATTACAATGTACACATGGTTGTCTTTTGTCTTGCTTTCCATCTTTATTTGCTAGAAGGGAAATTAAAACATTCAAATATTTCTGATTTCATAACTGTCAGGCACCTTTTCAGCCAACCTGAGAAG
Organism: Magallana gigas; assembly: GCF_963853765.1. Taxonomy (NCBI): domain Eukaryota; kingdom Metazoa; phylum Mollusca; class Bivalvia; order Ostreida; family Ostreidae; genus Magallana; species Magallana gigas. Next base: position 27,304,652 of record NC_088857.1, on the reverse strand, counting down.
AAGATTCAAGTGAAATTTTCTGATCAGCCCTTGTCCTGTTTCCATCAGTCTGTTCTTCCATCCCCCTGAGCATTTTTTCACATTTTCACACCTTCTCTAAAACCATAGGGCCAATATCAACTAAACTCAGCATAAAGCACCCATATGGGAATCCTTATTGTTAACATATAAATGCTACTGCACGATGACACCTTTTTTTCAAAAGATGAAAAGGGTTTGGCTAGATGATTGTAAACAAATGTAAAAATAGGTGGGAAATAGCTACAACAATCCTATTGATATAAATGTCATCAGCTTTGAAATGCTCAAAACATATTTATCCTCTTTACTTATTGTTTAACCTTTTCTTTGTTTATAACACCTGTTTACTGTTTGTACCATTTTGTAAACATGCAGTGTAGGAGCTGATGAAGTGAGGCATGCATTTAATGGTTACTCCGTCCCCACTCTGATTGATCAAAATGTCAACTTCTTGATTATAAAAGCAACTTCCATGCTTTTGTTCTCTGATTAATTGGAACCAATACATTTGGTAACATGTCAATTCATGCTACCAATGGGACAGACAAATGGAAAGCCACACATACAGAGAGATGGCAGATTATATATATACTGTACAAATCGAAAGATTTTCTACTAATCTGAATAATTTGCACAGATGTTATGTTATTAGTCATTTTAGTTTTTAAAAATCTTAGGCTTGATTATTGTATTTTGACAGTGAAATCATTGCTGCATCGATACTGATTGCCTATATAGCTATAGAGTCTCATTAATGAGGAATGTTACTTTCTATTTTTTAGGCTTGAGCATTGTGGGAGGTAGAGAGACACCTCTAGGACAGCATGGTGCATATATCACCAAAGTCAAAAAGGGCAGTATAGCTGACACGGTTGGCCATCTACGTCCAGGTATGTAATTAACTTAAAAGCTAGAACTTTGAAGCGTTTTCTTATTAAACCAAAATTTGTATTTCAGATGACTTTATTGTAACTTGAATTAGAGCTCTTTGCTCACTGTTTTATGACTAATCACCAAATAAGTGCACCAAATTTTTGAAAATGTCATTGGGAAAATTGTGACTTGTGCGTCATTTAGCATTTATTCAGGTAATTTTGGAAACTTTATTGAAAATTATACCTATTCAGTTGAAACACAACAAGGAGTTGTTTAAAGTGCACCATATACTGGGCTGTACTTATATTTAAGGCCACAGATAAGAAGCAACAATTTTTACTAGTGAGAGACTGGTGTCCCATTTGAATGGTAATTCTGCCATATTACAGTTTTTATCATTAAGTTATATGTGATATGGCCATCTGTATTAATCATAGTACCATGTAGAGGGATCAAAAATATGAGAAACCTGATTGGCTGACAGCTTGTAATGGCCATCGGTGTTCAGTCATCATTCAGACTAGCTTATTATATTAAACAAGTGATGCAAATTTCCTTTTAACCTTTTAAATGCTCTTTTGATATCAGTTTGATATGTAATAGGATCTGATGCCTGTACAGGAATGATTAGGTCCAATAGGATCTCACTAGAGTGAAGCCATAATTTTGTACAGAACTGATACAACCTTTGAGTTATTTGCACTCTATATATTAAAACATTTTGAACATTATATATTGATACTTATAATGGACTCCTGATTGCATTCTTATATTTTAACAAACAGAGAGGAACATTAAAGTGTAGATTAGAGTAAAAGTATTGGGCTATTAAGTCTCTGAATAGTATCCTCAAAAGAAAGCATCAATGGCAATATAGTACAGCAAAACAATCATAAAGCAAAGTGCCAAATAAAACAATTTTGATTCTTTTTACACATAACTAAATGTTATTACCATTGAGTTTATGATATGTTAATGACTTGGAGGAATGAAGCTGACTTCATTGTAATAGTGAATTTATTATAAGCGGGTTTGCTGCACATGTAATGGTATTTTACTGTATATATACACCACAGTATCTGAAAAGCTAAAAGCATTAAGCATTAAAAGCAATGAAAATTAAAGTAAATGGACTGGGTGGACTCAGCATTGCTATCAGGACTACAGAACATATGCTTCGTGGCAACTTTTAATTAGACCAATAATAACTAATCAAGACTATGAATAAATATACTTAGAAGAATTTTGCACAAAAAGTGAGCATGATTTCTGAAATAGTCAATTATAACATAAGGCAGTGGTATTTTTTTAAGGAGAGAGTAAAATGTCATTGTCAAGGTTTCTTATACAAGATGGATAAGCAAAATCCAAAAGAGACCTATCTTTTGGTAGTGCAAAATGAGGTTAAAGAGAAGGGCTAAATCCTGAAAGACATGCAATTAGCAAGGCTATGGACAGGCAAAAGTGCATGTGGAAAACTATTGAAGGGGGAGATTTCAAATGTTCCAGAATCATATTGCAAGAGCGATGCAGGTTTACTGAAGTACAAGACTCATGGTCCTATATAGATCTAGGGTCTCTGTATCAACATCAAGAATGGTGCTGTACCATCATACGGATATCATGGGTTGACTGTGAATGTTGATTCTAAAATGATGAAGGACCAAATAAATGTTTTGTCTAGATTATAGCTGCTTTACTTAACACTACTTACCATCACACTTTTTGTGGTAATCAGAGTCTTTTTCTGACAGTTCAATACCCTTAAAATATTCTGCTATGGACCAAATCAAAGAAGGTAATTTTTTGATTCCATTGCAGGATATCAATTTTACTGATAGAACACAGAATTACATTTTCTTCAAAACCTACAACATTATGCCTGAAATATTTAATATAGAATATGTGTTTAAAGTATCTTGCCTAAAAATAGATTTATTTTGCTCTTTCGAATATTCCCACCAAATTACAAAAATAACCCCCCAAAACACAGGGTTATGATTATAAATCAACAATATGAAATCAAAATTAAGTCAAATATTAGAATGGCCGGTGTACTGAATTTAGTGATATAAAGCTTATTGAATTGTTACCCTTTAAATAAGTTATGATTGGGACATACAATACTTTTTACCTTGTATAGACATTAAGTTTACACCAGAAGATACTGTTTAGTGCAGATTTGGAGAATCACCAGCCTGCATTGTTTATGTCTTACAAGTAATGGGAATATTACGGTGCTCAAGGGACCATATTCTTTATCGCGGAACATGCTAATTCAAGTTTCTCCTGACTCGGCGATATGGGATATTTGTACTTTTCATACATTATTCATTCCTAGTCTGTCAGAGAAGGATAGTTATATTTCTCCTCCAAGACATTTGCTGCATTTCTGTCAATAGAAACGGCAGATAAGCTGCCATTTGGTTTCATCAAGACTTGGTCACATGTTTATTTTTAGCCATTTTTAGCTCAATACTGCTGGTGAGATGGTAGTTAATAGTAAATTCTATAGCCAACTGCTGTAGATCTGTTTAACAGAATCTGCAATCTAGCCCAATTCAGTTGCAACATTCTGTTTAAATTAAAGAGGGTGTGCAGCTTAAGTTAGCTAGTTCACTCAGAGGACTGAGAGGTTGTTGTTAAGAATAGTTCTTGGGTCAAAAACTGTTCCATGGAACACACTAGGTTTCTGCTCTAAATGGCATGAATGCTGAGCTATGGCAGCACTGTTGTCAGCTAGCAGCTCATTGATTTTTTTTTTGCCTCAATACACATTATATGTATTTGGAGAGTCAGATATATATAGGTCAGTGTAGTCCATCGTCAGGTTTTCTGCCTACTTTTCTTGATCTATGATACTTGGCTCTTCGTCCGTGGTAAAACAACCACTTTTGAAAAGTACAAATTGAGAGGGATTAATTATATCATTTATTCATTTTTATCAGTATATATATGGTAATGATTCAATATAGCAAGTAAACTGTGCTCATTATGAACAAAGACCTGCATGCCTATGATAAATAAAGATCTTAGTCATATTGATCTGGTATGTCTTTTTGTCAATCAATCCCGACCATTCTATTGGCTGAAGACTATGACCTGTTAAGACTTCCATTCAAACTTATTGACTTTGTAGGTTAAGAACACAGGAAAATTATGAGCAAAATGCATGTATAAGATCAAATTATTCTTTTAATTTTCATAAGTCTAACCTATTTATTAGATTAACCCCACTCCATGTCCCATCCCCTTAGGACAGAACCAAAGAAATTCTGAAAAACTTCAAAATGATTAACTGCGTGTAAGGTTTATCTATGGGACTTTTATTTCTGTCTACTTTGTAGGTGATGAGGTCCTTGAGTTCAATGGAAGATGCTTACAGCGAGCTACATTTGAGGAGGTTCGAGACATCATCATGGAGTCTAAACAAGAACCACAAGTGGAGCTTATTGTTAACCGCAATGCCAGGTGAGCAGTCAAATCATAATCAACGGAAAACCAACTTATATCAGTCTGTTGGTCTTTCTGAAAGAAGGAGGTACCTTATATGGTTAAAAGTTATATTCAGCTTCCTTTCGAAACTACTCTATTAAACTTAATGAAGTAAAAAATGTGAAGTATTTTGATTTCAAATACCGTAAAGTTTCCAAGTACAACCATGCATTGTATTTTCTCCGATTAAAGTCTTATGATTATTCAAAGCCCTTTGGAAATGGCAAAATGACACTCTTTCCAGCTATTAAAAAAATGAATCTTAATTTTTTTTATGGATATACCCCTGCATCAAAGTTGGACAGAAAACTGCAATAGTGTTTGTTCTGTCCACCTTTTGAATAACTGTACCTTAATTTTTAAAAAAATAATCTACAGAAAAATAAATGAAATACCGGGTAATGTTTAAGTCAACTGACCCGGCCTTCCTTCCACTTTTTGTCAGACTCCTCTACTTTGAAAAATGATTCTCTGTGCCTTGTGGCAATGCTCTTTGAAAAAGTCAACTAAATATTTCAATTAAGGAAGTTACAAGTGTTCACTAACATTTAAAGACCCCATTATGTGCACTTTGAAAAATTTGTATAAATCATAAATTCTTGACTTAAAAAAGAAATAAAGTACGAGTTTTCGTGCATGTTGCAGAATAACCTCTGAGGTAAAATGATGTTATTTTGGCATATAACAGCCTAGCATTAGCAGAGGCTTTTATATTTCAGACAACTTGTGGAGATTTTGAAAAATTTTTCAAAGTGCTTAATTTTTTGAAGTGCGTTGTAAAAGTCAGTGAGTATGCCATATATTGATATCTTTGTTCTTACTCTGATAGTTCTGGTGAAGTCCCACCTGGATTACAACAAACTGATCACAATACTCGCAGAAGTCCGCTGGACCATGACAAAAGAGGCAAGAGAGCCGCAGGTCAGTATATACTGTAAATGTATTTCATTTAGCTGTGTATTCTTTTTGGCATTTTTGGCAGAATGTGGCTTCCGCTAATTAATTCAAGTACGTCGCTAAATGAAATGCATATATATATATAAGAATAGTCACATTCGGGAATACGCTAATTTAAATCCACACCAACTTGTTCAAAAACTGTTTTCCGCAAAATATCGTACACGCAAAATATAATACGTTTACAGTATTTCTTATCCTTATTTATCAAGGTGGAATCAGACACTTTTTGAGATATTGATATGGATTGAAAGTAAAAAATAACAACTACGGTATATTCTTTGCCCAGTCTTAAATTTTCCTGCTGACAATGAGGGTGAAAGGGCCAAAAACAAAACATGGGCAAATATATTCTTGTATACAGTACTTATTTTTCACTTTTTCAATTAGATATTACCAATGGCCACACAAGAAGAGTAAATCTCTCAGAGACAGCCCCAAATTTTACAAGTCCGAGATCACGATCCCTGACACCCAAGTCAATGGGCAAAATTCAGGTAAAAAGATTCCCACCACAAAGGTTATAAAGCATCCTTATACAATATAACTTTTGCTTTATAGCAGGTCTACTAATAAAGGAAATACAAGTAAATAAGTTATGATATTACAGCCAAATAATTTATAATTTAATTTAGCTTGTCTCATTTTGGAAGGATTGCTAAAATTGCATCATTTCTGAGTGCCAAAAAAGAAATGAGTTCAAAAAAATGTTGAAAAATATAATGAAAAAATATGAAGTTTCCTGAATAGAAAAGTTTGTTTCTTTTTTGCCATTTGTGACTTTCATGGTATTTATTTTGCTGTTTTGGCAAATTTCTTAAAACATACTAGACTTTGACCCATGCGTGCATGGGTTGACTTTGCATATAATATAGAACATTTACGAAATAGATACATCGACACACCATATTGTTGACATTTACATAACCAAGCTTTAAGTATACGATAACGCTATTAATTTCATCTAACTGTGTCTCGGCACAGTCCTTCACAGCAGTTAAAATGCCTCCCATATACCCGTAATGTTGCAAAAAATTGCAAAATCACTCCGAAACGATTTTGGAGAAAATTAATGAAGATGCATTGAAAATAACAGTCAAATTATTTATAACAAACCATTTTGAGGCTGTAAATTCCTTCCACCAAAAAATTTAATTCATATTATTGAAGAATCAGGTACTGGAAGAATTCAACACTTTTTCACCAACGTTTTTACTCGCTTCGAATTTACACACCATTTTGATATTAAATGCGCTGAGTTAGCGTTATCTCCCATATTTCCTTTGATGAACAAAATATATGACAAAGAACTGCAAACACTAACGCCCGTTTCCTGCCTACATTTTACATCCAAATATTTCGCAACAAAACAAAATTTGTAATAAAATTATTAAATGCCTTCAAATTTTAGTTAGGCGGCTAGACAATGCTATCGTTCGCAGTCCTTTTCAATGAAAATTTACATGTATTTGTAATATTGTTTCTGAGTTTATCCATACAAATGTGATATTGTGGAAACATAAACTAAAGAGCCTACCATGATTTAGCGTGAATGTAATACGCATGCGCAAGATTGTAAAATCCAAAAAATCCAAAAGATTTCTGGATTTTCTAATGGAATTTTCGTTGATTATTAAGTAGCAAATCTTGATTAAGATAAAATAAAAACAAATTGGTAATCTTCAAGTACCAATGATGTTTAAAATATATGAAACAAAAGACGTACAGTACTCATCGATTTCTCAGTATTAAAGCCCAAAAATTCTATTATTTTAATATAGTAGTATAGATTCCTGTTTATTGCATACAATATTGTCTGCAGATCTGAGTTTCCTTTCTTTATACTCGTTCATAATGGATTTCGGCTCATTTTGCCCTTTTATACATGTATTCTTTTTCTTTGTTATGTGCACTAGCTCAGAAACTTGAAAGTTATTTTTTTTTTTTAAATAAAGCATAGTTTTAAATTACAGTAATGTTTTTTTTATATATTCTTTGTTCTGTGTACTAGCCCAAATATTTGAAAGGTTTTTTTTTTTTTTAATTGGAGCATTTAGTTTTAAATTACAATGATGCTTTTACATAGGTGAAGTTGTGGTATAATATGAAAGAACAGGAGCTGATAGTGACCCTTATTAGTGCTACTAACTTGCCACCAACGACTAAAGGCCAGTTCAGACACCCATACTGCAAAGTCTACCTTCTTCCAGACAGAAGGTCAGTTTGCCGCACTGATGATGCTCCTATATATAGCTTAAATAGTTTAACATATTGGTAGTAAAATTAAACTTTGTGTCAAGATAAAAGGCATTAATTTGAAAAGATAATTTTCAAAATTATATATATAAAAAAAAAATTGATAAATTTGATTTTTTAGAAGATCCCTTATATAACTCTGACAGATATGTTTGGTTTGGTTTTCAGTGAAAAAAGTAGACGTCGAACTAAAACAATTATGAACAGCAATGAGCCCACCTGGAACCAAACATTTATGTACTATGGTGTTACATCAGAGGATCTTCAAAACTTGCTGCTAGAAATAACTGTGTGGGATTATGACAGAATGGGACCAAATGAATTTATGGGAGAAGTGAGTTACATATACTTAATACCTTTGTATCGTGTTCCTTCTATTCTGTTTTGAGTGCTCTGTTTAAAAAGAAATCTTTGTGTTCTAAATGTATTCAATTTGTTTTCTTCCAACAGGTGCTTCTGGATCTACACAGTGCAAACTTAGAAGATGACCCCTTCTGGTACCCCTTGTCACAACATGATGAGAACAGTATACCCTTACCCCAGTCCTCACCAAGATCTGTAAGTCTGTCAGGCTGTGAGTTGTATCACACAGGGGAAATAGGAAGTTTAATTCAGAAGTATTAGAAAAAAAAATTTCATGCTTATTTAAGAAATAAATAGCAATTTAAAAAGTTCACTGAGATATGAAGTTGGCTGGTCACGTAATCAAATCCTGTGAAGCTCGAATGGTGTTCTATCTCCCTAAATGGATTGGTTTCAATATTCAGAGAGAAATTTTACTTTCATCAGATCATATTCTATTTTTCTATAGTTTTAAGCTCTCTCATGCTCAAAAATCTATTGTGTATGAGCAGATTCCTTGAAAGTTTTCATTCTGATAATCCTGAGAGTGTTTGACCTGGTATTCTTGGTTTTACAGAAAACCCAACAGGAGGCTTACTATGGAAGGAAAGATCACTTATCCCCCCCGGTCAGTTCCAGGGGTCACAGTGACAGTGATATATCGGAGTTTGATGTAGACGAAAGGTTCGCGAGGAGTGTTCCAGGTAAACCTGGTTAACCAAATAACTTTTTTCAGCCCATGTTGCAAATTTTATGAGAATGAAGTAAATCTGAAATCTTTTTTTTTTTATATACGTAAGTTGTTTTATCCGATTTGAATAGTATTATATACTAGAAGTAAAACACAAATACCAATGAGATTTTTGCATGTTGTATTTTTGTGATTTATAAAATGATTGTGAAAAATAGATTATTGCAAATCTTACTGGATAAATTGTTTCATATGCAGATATCTTGGAAAAATCACCATGGTTTTTTTCAATTTTTGTTTTGAATGTATATCATTTTTATGGAGAACTGTATGATTGAGACAAACTTGTTGTGTAACAGCTGAGGTTCGCCGAGGTCTGGATAAAACTAGTTCCTGTAGTTCATACGGTAGTTCGGCAGGCAGCGACGATTTGTCTGACCCCACAGACTATAAATACTCACGAACACGCACAAGACCTATTCCAATTCTTAAGAGCCAGTTTCGACCAGAAATCTCTCCCCTGGCTAGGGAAGATCCCCTTGCTAGGCTAAGAGAAGCTATAGGTATTGTTTGACACATTCTAGGATTTTTCTGGGTGATGGATTAGAAAAACTTTCCTTCTTTCGACCTCTCTTTCCTAGTTGTCATGTTGGAAGTATACTCTCTGAATGATCAGGTTCTCAGATGGAGGTTCATGTAATATCTGTCTTGGCTTTATTTTTTCCAACTCTTATTTAGATTAGTCCAGTTCATTGGAGGCATTGGGTTGTTTGGTTTCCGGAATTTTGGAATTTTTATTGTTTTTTTGCATGTTGGTGATGGACACATTTAGTAAAGCAGTGTATGTCAAATAATTTTGATATAGAAGAATGACATAGATTTTTTCTATGATTAGTTGTTCTGAATCATCTGTATGAGATGAGCAGTCTACAAAATACCCTCCATGTTGACCGGCTGTCAGAGCTTTGATATTCCTGGCCCTGGAGTGAATGTGTTTGATAATTGATTTTGGAATTACCCATAGTAAATTTTTTCAAAAAAATTATGAAGAAGGAATAGTTGTTAAATTTTATTTGAATTTTAAATTTTAATTGATGATTTTTGTAAACTCTGCAAGAACATCTTGTAGCATTCATTTACTTTACTCAACATTGATGTAATAATCAACATATCATTAATCATGCATGCAAACCAGGGCAAATGATTTGATACTTTACACAGTATAGAAATTGCGAATTGATTTAATTGATCCATTTAAACTAAACCTTTTTTCCAGTGTGTGATTATGAAAACGATGATTTTCTGTTCATTGAATAATTCAGAAATAATAATCGTTTCAGTTACAAGTCGAGAAGAACATGAGCATTCTCACCGTCACCCGAAGACTGCTGTGGAAAAGCTGTCTGTCCCCGGGGAACAGAGCTCCCTGCCCAGGACAGCGTCCCCCAAAACTCCAGACATGCACCCTAGAAATAGGTCAAGGACACCTTCTTCTTCTTACCATCGTGTGCCTGAAAACGCATCTCGCTCACTCTCCCCACCAGACCTTAGGTACTTGTTACTTTGATTATGTGCCTTTTTACCTCTGAGTGGGAATATTTCAAAGTACATTCACTGTAAACAGATTAGCATTAGCATGTCGTACAATATTTGGCAATATTTGATTTTTCAACAATTAAGTTAGTGTGGGTTTGATTTGGACCATTTCTGAATATACATAATTACATACATACCATGTGCATGACTTTTAGCGACATTTTAATAAAAAATGCTATTAAGTTGAATTTATATTTCCAAACGGTTTTATCCCTATATAGAAGTATGTACATGTAACTTAGGATGATATGTTTATTTATGATAATTATGATGTTATTATTATTAGGATAATTATGATATTTTCATTGTTTGACAGCTCATTGATGGCCAACTCTCCTTCCAATACACCCTCTCCCAAAAAGAGACAGCTGCCTGCAATTCCAACTGATGCCCAGCGGGAAAGTCGAGACAGAGGTTAGTGTATTTACTATGGAGAATTTTGAGTTGATACCTAATGGTTGAACAACAACTTGTCATAACATCATTTCTGTATCAAACATTGAGTTAAATGCTTGATTCATAAGTAATTACAAAAGATGAAAACATTAATTTTCTTGCAAAGAATGTTGATATACTGAGTATCAAAAATAAAGATCGATCTACTTGTGTATCAATCAATTCACTTTCAATAAGTTTTAGCAGATTGCAAACCAAACTAGAATTTATATGTATTTAAACTTCTTCCCTTTTCAGTAGTGAAAGATTTAGAAGAGAGAGCTCGTCAGATAAAGAGTCGAATGCGACCTGGAAGTGTGACCCCTAACCTCTCTGACAGTGAGGCTATGAGGGGTCGTCACAGGTCATCTTACGACAGGTCAATCTCCAGAGAAAGGGGGTACCCATTGTATGACAGAGACCCTTCACGTGGGAGAAGGAAGGGTACGTAATAAATATGTAAATCATCTGTGTTTATAGTTTATACAATTTAAATTTGCATGCATTTTAACTAATGATATATATATGATATTTTGTAGATGATTATGATATCCCTAGTGATGCTGATAGTGATATCTCCGAAATCTCAAAAGTTAGCACCATAAGTGTTCGCTCTACTCAGTCTGAAAAACCTCACAGAAAATTTAGGTAAGTAAATTCATATTTTTTCTATTTAAAATCTAATTCTTATGTATCTGCATTATCTGTTTTACAGTTAATATAATATTCCTTCTACACTAGTCTACACACATTCATGTTGAAACACAGACAAATCATTCAGGAGAGAGAATTTATGCTTACTACATTGTCTATGCATTTGGCTTTATTGTCTTTACTACAGATGATAAATATTAAACAGCATTTTCAAATTAGCTAATTTGTTGATAAAATCCTTTAGACGAATTGATTTGTTTGCATATCATATTTTCTGTTTGAATTTTAAGTTCAGATGACACATATTTTGCTGATGATCACAGTCTAAAAGTTTTTTTTTTTTGCATTGATGTTTTGTGTAATGCAATATTTCAGACCAGAGAATTACAAAAATGGGTGATTCAGAATACCCCAAATTATTGTATCATACAATGAAATGCTGGTTTCTTTTGGAAGTAACAAATTTAAAAACATTTAATTATGTTCAAAAAATAATTTTTGATATCAACTGCCAAAAAATATTTAAAATGGTCATAGCAGTTTAGTATTTATCATTTCATTTCACACATTGCTTCTTATTTTCAGTCAATTCAAAGAAAAAATAAACACCAAGTCTACGATACCCCGATCACAACAGCCGTCAGTGCGAACCCCCACGGGCGACAGTCAAGGCTTCCAGAAGCAGAGCAGTAGCGGCAGCATGTCTGACTCCGAGGTAGGCTCATGCGTGACAGAGGGGCGGAGACGTAGACCTAGCCTTGGTCACAAGATCGGGTCACTGATTGGTCTCCAGCGCCGGAGTAGCAGCGCGTCACAGCTGACTGACGGCAAGAAGAAGAGCTCCATACAGAGAAGCGAGGAGGTGCTGTCAGGGCGGGGACTGGTGAAGCAGCCTAGCAAGGACTCGACGGACGGCAGTATTGGGAGCATCAGCAGCGATTCTGGGAGTGTGTAAGTGCTTGTGACAAATTGACAAAATTGTAAGGTTGTATAATTAAGGATCAAGGATCTGGCTTTGGGGTTCCACTTGCTTTGGGGAGATCCTGTCCTTATGACAGGAAGCAGCATTTTGAAGTCATTTTTTGGCTAATACAGAACTGTAAAGGATGTGTAGTGACCTTGAACTCAGATTCTAGGTCAAAGGTTAAGGTCAAAGCAGACCTGTATAAAATCTTTGTCATGACTGTGTTCTTTCTCCCCTTAGCCCAATCTGGCTCAAATTTTACCAAAAGAGTGCCTGTAGGCAAGGGTGTGCAGTGACCTTTAACCAATTTTGTAGGTAAAAAAATCACGGTCAATTCTTGTCCAGAAGATATTATATTATCTTTCCCCCTGACATTGTCTGTGTTTAACCTCATCCTTGGAGTAATTGTATGTTGAAGGATGTGCAATGACCTTGAACTTGATTTCTGTCAGAGGTTCAAGACAAAGCATAATCCTCTGGAAATGCTATTCAATCCTAATGACTTTTTAGCTCACCTGAGCTGAAAGCTCAAGTGAGCTATTCTGATCACATTTTGTCCGTCGTCCGTCTGTCCGTCTGTCCGTCTGTCTGTCTGTCTGTCCGTCTGTAAACTTTTTACATTTTGAACTTCTTCTCTAAAACCGCTTATCCAATTTCAACCAAATTTGGCACAAAGCATCCTTATGTGAGGGCGAATATAAATTGCAAAAATAAAAGTCCGATCTGTATTCAAAGCGGAGAAAACCTTGAAACTGTAGAAAAAGGGGGGTGCATTTTTAAAAATCTTCTTCTCAAGAACTACTGATTCTAATTCAACGTAGTTTAGCATAAATTATCCTTATGGGAAGGAAAATATAAATTGCAAAAATTAAGTGCTAATTCTGTGTCAAATTTGAGTTATTACGAAAATAATAATAAAGGAAATGGGTGTTTCAATCAGTTTAATAGCTTCGGGCTCGGCATCCGGTAATCCGGCTTCCGGTAAAATGGGTAGGCAAGACTTGGTCTGGGCAAAACAAAGATTGGCAGATATTAATCTGCCAATCTCATTAAAATATCAGGATATTTGATGGACTAGTATATTTGTATTCGCTGTAAATATTGCTGCAAAATAATGCGTATTTGGAATTGACGATTGTCGATCTGCCTTGGCTTTTATTTTGCCACGGCCCGGGTTTGCATACCCATTTTACCTAGACTCGTATTCCATACATCTAAAACGAGGTTCTTTGTTTAAAGCAGCCATGACATTATAAGAAAAAGGGTCGATCTGACTATGATGAATTTGCTTGTTGTGCAACAGTTCGCGTATGAAGGGAAATTTTTGAAACATGCAAAATATATCGTTGCCGATTTTGTGAAGTAAATTGAGGCTAAATATTTCAATGCGTTGACAGTTTTCACACATGACGTTGGTGTTAGCTTGTTCCGATTTTCGTTTCGTTTTCATTATTTCTGCTTGTAACCTGGGAACAATCGTCTGTATTATTTCGTGATTTTTACGTATCAAATCAAACAGAGACTTTGGTAAATCAAACAGTTAACTGTTTACCTGCGCAAATTAAGCAAAATCTGATGTATTAAAAAATAATGAAATACAATTCATTCTACCGGTAATTCGATCGGCATTATCTTTTGCGTAATGGTAGATTAATGCAATAGGTTTTGTTGCGATGCTCGGCATTTTCTCGAGTTTATTCAATTTAAATAAAGTTTGACATTGCTGACGGAAATATGTAGGTATATACATGTATCTATATGATTCATTTCGAAAAAATAAATTGTGTTCTTTATTTGTTATAGTGAATGTTTCTTGTGTTTAATTGTTTTCAATTTCTAATAACTAACCATATTTGAGTGTTAAGCTTCAAATTATAAGCAAGATACAGAGATTTGCTCACAATTCTATGTTTGTACACAGATCTTAAAAACTAAAGATTAAAAAAGTAAAAAATTTGTCAATATTTATTGAGAAAATTTTCAAAGTCTGTTCGTTCAGAAACCAACTTTAACATCTTATTGTATTGTAAACTTAACATTTTTTCGTCATTATTACTCCTACTGTACATGTGATCCTTCACTGTGTTTGTGTACATTTGTATAAACTGATTTTGAACCTCAAATACCAGTGAACTGGTATTGAGTGAATAAAAGAATATAAAATCTTAGGCCATTCTTTTTTTCCATTTTAAATGCTGAATAGGAAATACCAAGTTAAAAATCATAAGCTGAATGTAATAAACTCATGTGAACAAAATATGAATCAAACCTTGGCGAACTGTGAGCTCTGTATCTTGCTTATAATTCTACAATTGACGCTGAAATTTTGGTTGAACATTAAAAAATCTCTATGAATTAGAGTATGTTAAATACTTGTACAAACAAAATAAAATAATGATACTGTGAAATCATTAGATTTCGTGGTGGCTCATTTTTCGTGGAATTCTTGGGTACCTCTCATCCACGAAATAACATCCTTCACGAATTGATGAATTAGGGTAATAAAGTCATATTCCCTTTTGTAGATATATATGAAAACACGAAATTACGTCCCCACGAATCTGTAAAATTTAAGTCATCCACGAAAATTGGCCCCCACGAAATTTAATGATTCCACAGTATTCTGTATATATCTACTCTCCCTCTCTTTATACAATAAATAATGTGAAATCTACATCAATTTTGATAGTTTTTCAGACACGAGTAAATAAAAACGACATCTTTAAAACAGTTTCCATATTTCTGACACATTTCTGTTGCGGGGATAAAGTAATTATCGCTATTCCTAAGAATATCACAGCGGAAAATTATCCTGGTTTGTACGCGAAGTAAATAACAGTCATTTAATTGTAATGGAGAAGACAAATAAAATTTTTGAATGTTTTTAATTTGAGAAATTGAGCACATTGAGGTACAATTTTCTTCTTCACATCTATACATGTAGGGTTTTTAAAATAAAAAACAATAACTATTATTTTTTTTTAAAACAATAACTAGTAAGTACTGAGTAGTTGATGAAAAAAATGTAACTATATGCACTCATATATTTTGATCGCTTTACAAAGTGGGGGGGGGGGGGGGGGCAGAACGAAAATATAGGGATTTGGAAGTTAACAACTTAACAGTATACCTCTACCAAATGTTTAGTTTTATATCTTGCGTAGAATTTTCTTATTCTGGTAAAAAATAGTATTTCATGAAGGTACAATGTCAAAGATTACATGTATACAAAAAAAGTGTAAAATTCGAATACTTTACAATATTTATTTTTTGTTTTTCTACCGAGGGACCATATGGCACAATATCTTTTGAACGCCCATTGTTGCTCAGGTGAGCGATGTGGCCCCATGGGCCTCTTGTTTAAAATAAGAGCCCTTTTAGATGGGTAGATCATCTAATTTCTTAAAAAGAATGGCTATCTTGATTAAAGAATTTTACTTCCATTCCAGTCTGTGGCTGAATCCAGCAGGAATGAGACTTGGGCCGGAGGGACAGTTTGGGGACTTCATAGAAGGCCTGGGTCCAGCTCAGTTGGTTGGTCGACAGGTTCTGGGCTCCGCTTGCCTTGGGGAGATCCAGCTAAGTCTTTACGACAGGAAACACCATTTGGAAGTAGAGGTCATCAGAGCTCGTGGTCTCATTCCAAAAGCAGGTGCAAAAATTCTTCCAGGTTTGTATGATTCATTTGTAAACCCCTAATATAAATATTAAATAAGCCTGGAAATTTTGTAATGGAATCCACCTTTAATTACATGTATATGCTATTGCATGTACTTTTTATACATTTGAAAATATTCTTAATGTTAATTACAAAAAGCTTTTAATACAATGATTTTTCTCAACTTTTATGTCCTTATATTTGACAATCTTTTACAAATGCTTTCCTGTTTCAGCCCCCTATGTTAAG
Organism: Magallana gigas; assembly: GCF_963853765.1. Classification (NCBI taxonomy): domain Eukaryota; kingdom Metazoa; phylum Mollusca; class Bivalvia; order Ostreida; family Ostreidae; genus Magallana; species Magallana gigas. Next base: position 27,288,458 of record NC_088857.1, on the reverse strand, counting down.
GTGTACTTGATTGATGGCAAACATTGCGTAGAAAAGCAGAAAACGACTGTAGCTAGACGAACCCTGGACCCCCTGTATCAGCAGCAGCTGGCTTTTACTGAGGACTACCGGGGGAAAATACTTCAGGTACTTTTATATATTGTTTGCAGATACTGAAATGCACTTCAGATGATAAGCAAATGATGGTACCTTTTTCACATGTATCTACATACTGGTAATAATCCAAACTTGTAAGTCAACCTCAAAAGTATATAATAAGACACCATTGAAAAAGGTTTAAATAATTTTATATTAAGTATTTGATAACTGAAATATTGTTGTTAAATGAACTTAACAGTTTGCTTGAATGAAGTTTTATAAAGATTATAAGGAATGACAATTCTTAATTATATACAAACTACTTAAAATTGGTTAAATTGTGATTTGGCTTTATCAGTAGCTGATTACAAACACAATCAGATTTAAATGAAATGAGAGAAAAAATAAACAACTAAAAAAAAACACTAAATGCACTGCTCATAAGCATGTTCTCAATTCTTCCAGGTTACTGTGTGGGGGGATTACGGTAGAATGGATCGTAAAGTGTTCATGGGTGTTGCACAGATTCTCCTAGATCACTTGGACCTCTCAAACATTGTGATTGGCTGGTACAAGTTATTTACCAGCTCCTCATTGGCTGGTCATCACTCCTCGTCATCGACGATTGGACATTCTCGCAAAGGCTCAACAACCTCTCTAGATAGTGGTTACAATAACAACAGCCCCAGAACGTAGCATTAGCTAGGATAAAGACCTTTATATTATGTCATTATTATGTGATTTATTCATGTTGATTTTTTTTTTTAAATATGTAGTTGAGTATGCAATTTCATGTTAATATATGAAGACTGTATGCTAGAAGTAAGGGCACAGAATTTCATGCATAAAGTGGCCTGCTGCATTAATAGTTGTAAGTCTTGATGGTATCTTGATATGAATGTAATCTTTAATCATTTATTCATATGCATGTTTTCATAAAGAGCATTTAAATTATTTGTTTGAAAAAATATAATTATATAATAATGTGGTTTTATTAATTTTCGAGGGTATCAATTTGCGAGGTTTCAATTAAAATGACAGTTTCAAGTATTTGTAAACTCGTGGCCAATGATCCTATCAATACAAAATGTTAATAGAAATTGCATTTCAATGAACATTTAATTTAGCGGATCAACTTAACAATGAAATTTGGTATTCAACGAAAATTGATGAAACCACAGTAGAACTCTTATTGGCAAAGAAAACGTTGTAATTTTTGGCCAATTAGATATAGCAAGCTCTCAAAAACAATGTGTTATTTGTTTAGAGATGTGGTTTTTTTAAATGTTCCAAAATTTTAGACCTTCAATGTCTGATAGCATGCATTGTGCAGGGTGTGTTTGTGAATATATTTAAAGAATATCTGATTGTGTAAAGTTTATGCATGTATCATGCAAATATGCAAAAATGATAATTGTTTAAGAACAATTGAAGAATGATTGGTATGTATAAAAATATCAGTATTGAAGTTACAGTATACAGGGAAATATTTGCCCCCATTTAATTTTTGCCCTTTCGCCCTCATTGTTAGCTGGTGAATTTAAGACTGGGGGAATTCAAATGGTTTTGATTATCTCTCTTTAAACACAACTGCTTCTGGGTGAATTCAAGACGGGGTGAAACTGTTTGCAAGTGTAGAAGGGCAAAAATTACACGGGGCAAAAATAACCCTGTATACAGTATACTAATACATGTATATGATTACAAAGATTCCCAGAGATATAAATTATTCATTAATAAATTTTAAATCAATTTACAGGATATACTTAAAGAGAAAAAACTATTAAGAAAATTACAAAAGAAGGAGTTTTTACTGAACATAAGATTGACACGTGAATTGGCTAACTGGATCTGTAAACATGCATGCTTCTTGTTTCTGACTTGTATTTGTACTGACATGTTTTTGTACTGACATGTTTTTGTACTGACATGTATCTGTACTTATACAATACCGGTAGTTAGACTTTGAACTCAGTCTGTTTAACATATATGTTACTGTTCTGAGTGTTGGAAAACTGTTGAAGTTAGAGATTAAAGCACAGAGTCAGTTATAGCTTGTTTTTTTTAATTATTATATTGAGATTTTTCCTGTGTTTTTTTGTGTATACATTTTTATGTGAGACATAGATGTATTTGTTACTTGCAATTATGCATAGGGTAAGTGTTGTTGTTGTTGTGATATTGAAATGTAGTTAAAAGTTATTTGTGATGCGAGTTGGTTTATTTTTTATTTGTTTTTGTTGATTTCTAGTCAAAAAAAATATATATTAAATGTGTTGGTCGAACTTTTTTAAGTTGACTTTTTTATATATTATGAATGATTTTTTCCCCTTGTTATTGAAACAAAAATCTGTGATCATTTTGTTTTTTTTCTCTTCAATTAAGATATATATACATTACATATGGATGATGTATGTTTCAATATATTTCTTATGATACATTTACATGTACATGTATGTTGCATATATGTAGAATAGGTGTGTGTAATTTAATTCCCCTGTAGACATTTTGGGTACAGAAAGTGATTTATGAGTCGTTGATATTTTGAAAACTGTTAGAGCATGATCGATGGTTGTGTGTAAGAGTGACAGTTAAACTAACATGACTGTATCTTTAGACCTTGAGATGCAGGTGTTGTGAAGGCCATGTTTATAATTGTGCTTTAGTGACTTTTAGTCGTATGAGCCCAATGATAAATATATATAGTTGATCAGGTCTGATCATAAGGGGATAAAACTTGTTCAACAAACATTTGTTATTCATCCCAGGGGTCCAATATCCCCACCCCTCTTCTTCCACCAGTCCTTAGAATATATTTATAACTTATACCAAAGGGTGTATTAAGTTCCAGCATTTTAGAATAAGGTGAACAAATATAGTGTATACAATATATGTCGAGAGATATACTTACAGACATAGTACTTCATTGAACTATTTAACTTAATATTTCCACCTTGGATATGACAGTTGGACACCTGAACCAAATGAGTGCAAAGTTACTCTGGTTTATAATTGCTTAGAACGTACATAGATGTTCCGCATATACTTTGGATTAGACCATGCATTGTCAAATGATGATGGTCATTTTTCCTTCATACATTTTGTCAGGTACATTAGTCAATCAGTTCCACGTCTCTTGCATTAGTTTTATACTTAAACTAATGAAGTTGTGTATTGATTGTATGAGAACATTTTTTTAACAGCTATGTATAACTTAGATTTTTCATACCACACCGACTTTTTTGCACTGGGGAGCCCATTCCTGTCTAATGTAGCACCCAATATCTCCACCAAAGCGTGCTTTATAATTTGATTATTAATAGTTCCTGAATACATGTATATATAAATTGAGTTTAGAAAGTTGAGAAAAAAATCATTTTGCTTAAAGAATTCTTTTAAAGAATTTCATATTAATATAGCTGAATTTGTAACCAGTAGTCTTCGCGACATTAATTTTGTATTGTATTCTGATTGAGTTGTCTTATCTTTGTTATTTCATGGTAAAGCACCATTTTGTTGAAATTAGGGAAGGAATCAACTTTACACTGTTACAATCAAATAAAGTCAATATGAAATCTCTAAATCTTTCCTATTTATTTTACAACAAAGCAACGTTGTCATGTTGTAAGTTTTGTATTTACTGCCACCTGGTTAATTCAAAATTTACATGACACAATGATCACAAAAATATTGCGAAAATATCCTTAGATACAGTATATTTTGGATTTAAAATGTTAATTACAGTGACTGCAGATTTGAATAAAGGTACTAAAGGTACTCGATTATATAACAGTTCATTTATTGGACTGCATCATCTCTCTCTCTCCCCTCCTCTCTCTCTCTCTCTCTCTCTCTCTCTCTCTCTCTCTCTCTCTCTCAACCCTACAGATAATCGAATTGCTAGTTATGTTAGTAAGTTAAAGTAGTGTGTTTGGGAGGGCTGCGAGGAGTTGTAGAACTTGTATATCAATCGTTGTAAAATAAATGCAATTTAGTTTTTATTTATGGAAGAATTGCACGCGCATTTGGAAGGGTTAAAACAGCAAAGGCATAAAAAGAAATCCTTCAGACAGGGAGAAGCTGTATAGACCAGTGGAGGATCCTCCCTATTTCTTTATCTCCTTGATAAGATGTCATGACCATGCACTAACAGAGTCTGTCGAGGAAGTTATGTGTTGTAGCTAGGACACATGACATGCAGGATACATGCAGCGCCAGCTTAACCATGCAATTATAGGAGTCACCATGCAATGGTTGAGGATTGTGCCCGTGATTAAAATTCAAATTCTTTTAAAGGATAAAGGAAGTGATCTGTCAATGACATAGATTATAGGCATGTAGATTCCACTTTTTCTGACAAAAAATATTTTTCATAAATGTACATGTAGAAATTTGAATTATCATGGATTTGTTTTTCATCTTTTAACAACAGTTTAGGCCAATTTTTGACAGAAACAAGCCAGTTCAAGAAATTTTTACATTTTTATTCTAAAATGTACAAGACAACTGCACATCTCCCTTAACAGGGGAAAAAATATAGCTGATTGTTGATTCGAACCAAGCAACACAGAAATGTTTATCCAGAGGTGTGCTCATCCACACGGCTATCTACGATATTGGAAATACATTGCAAGTCATGAAAATTAGGTATACATGTAAATCACATTTTATGAATTTCATTGTCACTGACTGATAAAAGATTACACCAACCAAGTGACCATTATCTTTCCCTCCCTCTGTCCGTCCGCGATCGCTTGTCCAGAGCATATCTTCTCTTCCCTTGGCCTAATCTGGCTCATACTTCACCCAAATATTTTCTTTTGGTAAAGGATATGTAGTGACCTTGAACCATGTTTCTATGTTTAAGGTCAAGGTCATAGCAGAATTATATATAAAATCCTTGTCAGGGGCATATCTTCTCTCCCCTTGGTCCAATCTGGCTCATAATTCACCCACATAGTGTCTATGGTTAAAGGGTATGCAATGACCTTGAACAAAGTTTGTAGGTCAAGGGTCATGGTCATATTGAACCATGCAAATATACTTCTTTAAGAGCAGTAATTTTATGCTCTCAACTTAGCCTTATTTGGCTCATACATGTACTTCACAAAAACAGAGCTTTTGAGTAAATGGTGTGTTGTGACCTTGAACCAATTTTTCAGGTCAGATGTGAAAATTATTGCAGAATTATATAAAATAATCCTTGTCCGGAGCATATTTTCTTCAATCTATCTTTGCTCTCATCCAGCTCATACTTCACCTAAATGGTGTCTTTGATCAAAGGGTACGCAGTGAACTTGAATGAAGTTTGTAAGTCAAAGTCATATTGAACCAAGCAAAAATACTTTTTTCAGAGCATACATACTTTCCACTTAACCCTATTTGGCTAATACTTTACTTAAACAGGGCTCTTTGGTTTATGGCATGCAGTGATTTTGAACCAGTGTGAAGTTCATAGCGTAACGATTTATAATAAGTTTTAGACCGTAGATTATTCTTATTTGCTTAATCTTGCTCAGATTGAACAAAAATGTCTGTATGTATGGGGTAATGAGATTCAATTAGCTGTTTTATGCCAGCTTTGTGGTCGCCCTTAAGTAATCAGTCTGCCCGTTCATTTGTCCATCCGTCCTTCCATACATCCATCCTTCTCTCCGTCTGTCCATCCGTGATCGCTTGTCCAGAGTATATCTTCTCTCCCCTTGGCCCAATCTAGCTCATACTTCATCCACAGAGTGCCTTTGAGTTAAGGATGTGCAGTGACCTTAAATCATGTTTCTAGGTCAAAGTTGAAGGTCATAGCAGAATTATATGAAAAATCCTTGTCAGGAGCCTATCTTCTCTCCCCTTGGTCCAATCTGGCTTAAACTTCACACACAGAATGCCTTTGGTCAAAGAGTGTGGCCAGCAGTCCGTAATGAAGGTTTCGACTGATCGATAAACTGGTTAGAACTGTCAGCTCCCGTTAGTTTCTTTAGATCTGTAAATCACAATCAGTTTTAAGAAATAGAGAAAATTCTCGGTAGATGTAAATATATAAAAATAATTGAGAAGAATACAAACAGCTATAAATGTAATTAAAAATGAAAAGAATATGTACCGATATGCAATAGAATGTTCTCAGGTTAAACTGTTTTAATAATACATACTGTATTTGTAGCATAATTCTCATATGTTATTTTAAAGGAACTGGGCTTTAATAAAAAAAAAATTTACAGTCTGTTAATTAACTGCAATATTTGATTAAAAGCTATTGCAAGACAGTTACGTCATTTTAAATAATTTGCTAATATGCAAACAATCATTAAACCATTAGCTGTACATGTATTATGATCATGTTCTTCATATAGTATTATCATGTCTTCATTTATTACAGTTAGTGAGTATGTAATATCAACCTAATACAATATCAAAGAGCCAAGGGTTGAAGTCATTGCCATCATCAACGTTGGATTCTATTTACTTGAATCTCTTTTTTCCGGTGTGTATTTGAATCTGACAGCACCATTGTTGTGTTGCAGTGATTTACATGTATTGTGTGCAACTTCAGTGTAAATAAACTTGAATGTGATTATCATCATCAACAGCCTGATTCCAGCCCTTTTTGGAGTGTTCGAATACAGCCTCTGAATTAGACTACAGTTGCCAGGGAAACATGATGAATTAACATCAACACTCATCGTTAACATCATCTTAAAAGATATTGATGCATCCACAACAATCAGAAGAATCAAACATAACTAGGGTTTCATGGAGAGTGATTTCCATCTTTAGGCAAGGAGAACATGACTGACAATGTTAGCACAAAGAGTTTGTGAATGGCAACTTAAAGAGGAACCTCAATGGAGCACCAACAATGGAGCAGGATAATCAAGCATGATTATGTTCATCTTTGATACAGAGGAACTCATCGAGGATATTAACACAAAGAGTTAGAGGAGGACAAACATAAAGGGAGGGCAACAATGGACTATGTTGAGCTAACAATGGGATGATTATTTAAACAAAAAATACCTTCTTTGGTGATTCATGCGGGATATGAAGGTGGCGACATTGCAGAAAGCGGGTTAAGTAACTTTTTTTCTACAGTGATCGCTACCTTCATAACCCAAATGAATCATCAAAGAAAGCTTTGCATTGTTTATATTTACATTTATCTTTTAACAAATTTATGAATTGGTCGTAAAAAGTAACTTAGATTTACTAAAATGTTGACAAAATCAATGACTTGAATGTGTACTTTTGCCCTCAGAAACATTTGTGATTTTAAATTCTTATTCAAGGGCAATAAACAGTTTGATGAAAAGTTAATAAAGATAATTTTTTGTAATTATATGTATCACTTTTTAATACCTAAATGATAATTTTTCTGTATCTATATGTATAACTTTTTTGTACCTAAATGATAACTTTTCTGTAACTTAAATTTGTAACTTTTTTTGTGCCTAAGTGATAATTTTAATATAACTTTTTAATAACCTTTTTCATACCTTTTTTATTCCCATACTTTTATTTTTATGGAAAAAAATAAATTGTCAATAGTATGGAAACTGCAGGATGACCCAATTCCATTTTGGGTAAGTCTGATAAACGAACAACCTTCACACGCTTGTGTTTGTTAAAATTTTAAGATAAAGTCTTAGACTGGAATTGAAATTTGTTGATCGTTTTATTCGTATAAGAATTACATAACATACTCGAGGATATGGCTTCTGATTGAAGGGCAGTTCAGTATGGTGTTTTGGTGCATGTATGATGAAGACAAAATTGTTAACATAGGCAAATCAGCATTTTCTGCCAATTAAAAGTAAAAGTAATACATGTATATTAATTTTATAGATTATATATATGTTGTAATCTCTTTTAATAAAATACATTTCTTAATTTAATTAAGCTAGAATAAAACCAATGTATCGTTAATTTATATAATATATTGCAGAAAAAATCATAACAAAGTCCAGCAGACTGTACAAGAGATTGAAGATCATACCATTTAATAATAACAAATGAAATAAAGTAAGTCATTATGTGTGTATGGAAATTAAATATTTATAATACACAGTACATAACTGGTCTTATTTTATTATGAATGTTTTACAAAATGCAAGGAAACTAAAGGCAGAATAATAAATATACTACTGTAACATCTATAAAAAGTTTTAAAAAATTGATCATGATTTAATTTAATTGCCTGTTTTTGATTTGAAACGCAAGTCAAATTATAAAGAACAGTTTTATCTAGGTATTGGCCACATGCATTATTAAACATGGGTGAGTTATTCCTGTTTTATGAAAAGCTATATCACATGTGAGTTTAGAGTTATTTACAGCTAAGTAGTAATCACTATAAGGTAATATTTTCTACACTTTAGAAAGGATCGAGAATCTAGATACAGATCGAGTTGTATGCTGATCCATTATTTTATTTGATTATTACAAGCTATCAGACTATTCTTGAAGAGGTAGAGAATTAAGCGATGTTTTGTAATGTACTTTTTAGCTCACCTGAGCTGAAAGCTCAAGTGAACTATTCTAACCACATTTTGTCTGTCGTCCGTCTGTCCGTCCGTCCTGTCTGTAAACTTTTCACATTTTCAACATCTTCTCAAGATCAACTGGGCCAATTTCAACCAAACTCGGCACAAAGCATCCTTAGGCTAAGGGGATTCAAAGTTGTGAGATAATTAGAAGTTTTTGAGAATTTTCGAGAATTATTCAAAAATCTTCTTCTCAAGAACCATAAGGCAAGGAGAGCTGAAACATGTGTGGAGGCATCCTCATGTATAGCAGATTTAAAGTTGTGAAAATAGCATGACCCCCGGGGTAGGATGGGGCCACAATGGGGGGGGGGTCGAATTTATACATAGGAATATATAGAGTAAATCTTTAAAAATCTTCTTCTCAGAAACCGTTCGGCCAGAAAAGCTGAAACTTATGTGGAAGCATCCTCAGGTAGTGTAGATTCAAAGTTCAAAGTTATGAAAATCATGACCCCCCAATGGTAGGGTGGGGCCACAATGGGTGTCGAATTTTTACATAGGAATATATTATAATAGAGTATATCTTTAAAATCTTCTTCTCAAGAACCATTTGGCCAAGAAAGTTGAAACTTATGTCGATAAAAGCACTTAAAAGTATACTTTTTTGACTAGATTTGGAACGACCAAATGCATAGATTTAAATTTAGTCGAAAAAAGTATACTTTTAAAGTGATTTTATTGTACTTTTTTCATATATAAAATGTACTTATTTTTGGAATAGGTAGTTAAACTGAGGCGATACATTACCTTTGTAGGCTTATTGGAGATAATGTGAATCAAACTTCAGGATTTAAGATGCTCTTGTGTTTAAATGTATTTTATTTGCTTAAAATGTAGAAAAAATTTAAAATTGTACAGACCTTTCTAGGAGTGTGGTGATGATTGATATATACATGTAATCGATGATCAGTTGGAAAGGTTGTCGTTATGCGAATGTTTACATAGGAATATATAGAGTAAATCTTCACAAAGTCTTCTTCTCAGAATCTAATCAGCAAGGAAAGTTGATTTGTTTGATATGGTTGTTTACCAGTTTTATTGTACGGCTGTGGAATTTTGGGTTTTGAAAATCTAGATATTATTGAACGTGTACATTACTGAAACTTTTGTGGAAGCATCCTCAGGTAAAGTAGATTCAAAGTTGTTTAAATTGTAACCCCTGATGTAGGATGGGCCACAAAAGGAAGCGGGGGGGGGGGGGGGGGGGGGGTCGTCACATTTTCACATGGGAATATAAGAGTAATTCTTAAAAAATCTTCTCAGAAACCAATTGGCCAAAGAAGCTGAAACTTGTGTGGAAGCATCCTCAGGTAGTATAGATTTAAGTTTGTTCAAATCATGATCCCCAGGGTAAGATGGGGTCAATTATGTGGGGGGGGGGGGGGGGGAGACAAAAATTTACACAGGAATATATTGGGAAAAATCTTTAAAAATCTTCTAAAACCCCTCGCCTAGAAAAGCTGTAACTTTAGTGAAAGCAACCTCAGATAATGTAGATTAAAATTCTTTAAAGGGATTTGGACACGATTTGACATCAAATTCTTATTTTTTATGTATAAAATGGTTTAGAGGTGCAATTTGAATAGTTGAGTAAAGTTTGAATGATAGAAGTCAAGTAATTAGAGATATACAGAGGTAAAAATTCATTGTTATGTGAACAAAGCTCGAGTCATTATTTGTTTACAAATAATGTAAAATAAAGAATTACCATTTCTTTGATACAATGACTCGAGGTAAACAAGATGAACTGATCAATCTGTTCATAAATAATGTTATCAACAGAAAAACCAACATTTGATTGAAAATTTTACCAATAAAACACATATGTAAATAATAACAATACTTAAGCTTTGTTTACAAAGAATTTTAAACTAGGTCTGTATCTTGCTTGTAACTCAAGATTTGACGTTCAAATTTTGAGGAGGCATTAAAATACCCATATGAACATATCTAAACATTAAACACTGAAAAACAAAATTTTTAAATTTCGAGCTCAAATTGGGTCTAAGTCCCTTTAAAATCAAAACCTTGAGGAGTAGGGGGAGGCACATTGAGGATCCAATTTTACAAAAACTGAAAAGTTTATACTATATGGTCTTACTTATATTCAATATTTTGACATATTTTTGAAATTGTTTAGACTTTAGCCCCTGGACGATTCTTGAACCTCACAATTGTTTCAGAGGTTGATGTAGGTTTATATTCCATATATTAGCAATTATTTCGGATCTCTTTGAGAACTGCAATGCTCAACATCTGATATCTATAAAATCACCCTGTTGGAAAAGGGACTTGATTATAAACATAAGGATATCCAGCGGGAAACTTGATTTAAATTTATGCAGGATCTACATGTATTATACTACATTGTCCAGATATATGTATTATGTCCCCATTAAGCCATTAAGCTAATTTATTTACATTATCCGGAAATTTAATGTAGCAAAAATCACAACCAACATGTGCGCAATATAGGTTGTTTTCGCTCTCAGTTTCATCAATATTTATAAAAAGGCATTATATATACTTTCTGAATACAAATTGAAATAGTGAGTAATTGCTTTGTTTTTTGAATAATTAATTATTTTGAAATACTTGATACCACTCAACATTTTTCTCAATTAACCCAATTTTATGTTACAACAAAACAATTCGTGATTTTTTATCGCGAAGAAAAATGTCTTTGTTGACGTAAAAATTCATGTCGTTCCTTTACTTTTTATGTTCATAACATACACTTTTAACATGAAAAAAAAACAACCCCATAAGTTTTTGAAGATTGTTTTTATTGCAATACACAGAAAAAAGTAAGAAGCGCACTATCAGTCAACTGAGCCACTGGTTTGCAAAGACTAGTGGAAAGGAGACACTCCGCACAGCTGTCAAAATTGATGTGAAAGGTCACACCAGGAAAAAATATGATTTATTATAATTTTATTCCTCTAATATTGATCAATGAGGAAAGTGTCGGATAAAGCAAAGGAAAAAGCTGTTACATGTATAACTGATTATCCATATTTTTGCTAACGCCATTTTATTAGTTAATTGCCACAAGGAGAAGATGCATTTCCACCATCGAAATCCATATTTCCTTTGAATCTGTCAAGCGAATAAATAGATTAAGATTAGTGTGTAATTGAAGATTATTCAGTGCATAGAAATAATGATACATAAGCAGATATTGCCAAAAGCGTGTCATGTGAGTGACATTACAAAGTAAAGATGAAAATCGAAATAAGTAAAATGATATTACTATTAAACGCAGCATTTTTCAGTACTTTTATTTCTATCAATAGCTTAGTATCTGTTTGGTTACCTAAGAAAGTCATTGATAATGATATCCAAGCCAGGAGTTTCACAAGGTGACATCTGTTAAAATGACATTTTTAATAAAATGTATTCTTTATGAAAAAAATTACTGACAGTTTATGAATATTTGTTTTCTTCTGCTTTGACTAAAGTATGTTGACATACTCAATTCTGCACTATGTTTTGATAATGTTTGCTTGTACACCTTAATTGGTGTGTATTTTATATGGGCTTCCTAAACATTAAAAGAGTGTAGTCAACTGGTATCTACATATTCAGTTGTATGCATGTTTGATTTTATTTTTGCTGCCTTTACAATATTCATGTTCATGCTTGTTATACGAATCACAAGCACCTGCCGTTACCAGCTTTTCTCGTAATTTAAAATTGTACCCCTTCCTAATCTGATAGGCGGTATGTGTGTATATATTAACACGAGATGACTTAAATGTTGTCAGATGCCTTTGCTTTGGTGTAGTTAATTTGCAAGGGCTTGATGTCTCAAAAATATTAATATTGTACTGATTATGCCTTTGCGTATTTCATTTATACTGTATTGGCAATATCATGTCTACATAGTCATTTTCGTGTCGCAGCATGTCATCACAGTCCTTCCTGGATACACGAAACGACTCACTCCACGTAGAGTTCTGTACAAAAATATACGGGCCGGAATCGGTTAAACAAAAGTTCTCCACGGTTCTTCTCAGTGACTTGAAATAAGAAATTTCTCTAAATATATCCTGTCCAAAGATACTTATTTGCCGCCACAGTCTTTCAAAGAAAAATTCATACAGAGCATAGTCAAGCTTTGCATATTGACGATACAATTGTCTTTTCTCTAATTCGGTATGATCTAGTGTTTGCACCACGTTGTTCTTGTTTAGTGTCAAAAATATGACATCCTTGACCTTCCAGTTTAATATTCTTCGTAAAAGAACAATTGACTCTTCCATGTATTCGTTCACGAGGACCACATCAAATTCTTCATCTAGTTTCTTTAAATACTCCTGGGTTTTATGTGAGTTAAAGTCTCTAAACAGAGATTCAGGAAAATCAAACTCAAAAGCCATCCTGTTATTTGTAAATGACCCTCTCACGTCTTGGTTCTTGTACAAATGGGGATTTTTTAGGAAGGTACTAACATTTTGACCGTCTCCAAGAACATGTTTGAAATAGCGAAGTGTAGAATCAAACTGTAAAAAAGGTTCACGAACAATTGCAACATATTTCGTATCATTTGGCAAAATTTTATCAAGAGCAGTTCTGTTGTATATAACATGAAAGCACAACATTTCGAAATGTCTGTCTTTGGGGGGAGGGATGATATTATATCCAGGAACTGCAGTGTCTGTATAACTGATTACGTTACGGTATCCGGAACTGTTGTTTGGTACAACGAACGTTAAATCCCGGTCTATTCCGTACCGCAGAAAAACGTTTTGCACAGTTGAACTTCCGGTTTTATGAACTTTGAGATAAAATATGTGATGAACTTGTTTTTGATTGTTCGGTATGCCAGCAACACGTAATGCCTTGGTCCTTTGGTTGGTATTTGAATCGTATTTCCCAAATAATTTTATGTTGTTAACCCATACTAGCAAAGTAGCAATCACCAGGCTTGCGGAAAAAATGTACCTGCAGCCAAAAAAAACCCCATAGACCTTGTAAAAAATAATTGCTTCTAATCATTGGAATTAATACTTAAGCATATTCTAAAAAAGAATTTAATTTTTTTTTGTACAAACATTATTATAATTCCTTTTCGTAGTCAGTAAGCCCTCTGTATAATAAGATTTACGCTTTACAAATGAAATTATGTCTCAACGAACAATTCGGTTTTGGTTTCTACGAAAATTAAACCGACGCGATTTAAAATCATTCCTCAACACCGTAAATCAAATAGTCCTTGACAGAAAAAAATACGTACGATGTATATATATCTATAGTAGTCATGTTATATATTTCATTTGTTAAAATAAATTATATCAGAGGTGTCCTTCCTAATATAATTTATTTTAACAAATAAAATATACATCATGGCTACTTCTGGCTTCTTTCATTTGTTAAAATAAATTTTACTGAAAACGAGAGTAGCTACAAAAGTTCGAATTCAATTTGTTTGAAGATTTACCTTTTCATACTGTCTCGCAGCCTGTTCACTCTACTTGATATTCCTGCCCATCTCCCGTAAAACTGCTGCGAACAGCTTTATATAATATTGTCCGATTTCGACCAACCAAGCTAAAATCGGCGGCTTTTATTGATAATAAAATGAGATATTGATTTGATACCGACTTAGTGAAATTAAATTAGTTTATCTAATTAAGGGAGTAGATTTTTGTACGACCATGTACTCTTGATCCATTCAATTACAATTTCTGATTCAGTTTCAGTTTTAACTGCTAAACAAAACCTCCTATATTTTCTCATAAAGTTTTACATCATATTTTAGTAATTCAATGTTTGGTCGTCCTAAAAAATAACAAATGGATTTAAAAATACTAAGAAGTTGCCTTTAAATTAAATACTAGCAGACTGAAGTTTTATCAACACAGAATCAGTAATCAATTTCTATAAACTTCCTTGACTCCTCCCCCCCCCCCCCCCCCATTCCACTTAGGTATATTAAAACTTTGAAGAATGCTTATAATCATAGTAACACATTCCGACATGCTTATATTGGATTGTCAATTTATATATCAATAATCAATTGTCTTAAGAAATAATGGAAAATATACATGTACATTGTCCCAGAGGCAAAACTCATCTATTAATTATGATGATACTTTCTAAGATTTTACATTTGATCACTTTTTCATTATTTACTTTTTTTTAATTTTTTTGGTCATAATTATTCCACTGTGTTATGCAACATAACTGAAATTGTAAATACATGTTTTGCTTGCATGACGAGCGTACGTAGTATTTTGACTCATGCACGTATTTTCTTTTATGTAATATTGTTGATCTGGCTAAGACTGAAGAAAAACATAAACATGGTTACGTGTGTATACTGCCATTTATTAGTCCCCTACCGGTATTCACCGGAGGGGACTATAGCTTTCCTCTGTGTCCGTCCGTCCGTCTGTCCGTCCGTCCGTCCATCTGTCTGTCCCACTTCAGTTTTCCTTACTTTTTTTTCTTTATGCGTTTGAGGAATAATATGAAATTTGACTTCAAAGATGATGGGGGGGGGGGGGGGTTGGGGGGTTGATTGCAGTTCATCACGTGACTAAACTCTGCACTCTGATTGGCTGATGTAGACAATTGAGGACGATCAGCTGAATACAATGTACTCAAAATACCCAAGAATTATTTTTGGTACTGGCATAAATATAACATATCACAGTTTGCTATTATTTATAATAATGCTGTATGCGGAGTAAAGCACTGTTGGTCAACTGCATCCCTTTATGTTAAATATTCTCTATAATTTATCTCCTCAAATAATAACTATTGCAATTCTAATTCCTTTGCAAATGTGTTCCGTTAATGTTCGAAGGGGTATTTTACGTGCCAACGGAGCATCGTCCTTTCAGTTGTCCATAAAAATAGATAATCAACCGAGTATTTCTGACATTGTCCGAATTGATTATATAAAATAAGGCAAGGTTATATAGCTTTCTTGCATTTCCCCTTGAATGATGGATGCGATCGTCATTGTGCAAAATCCTTTTATACTGCAGCATGAAAATGTATAAACGTAATGATTTACATCGTAATATATATTGATTGTCAATAAAAACTACCATTTAAGTCATACATATGTTGCATATACATTGAACTAACCTTCTGATGTAGAAAATATTGATAATTCCATAAAAGAAGACCATTTCTATGCTTCTATTGGACTGAGTATTAAAACATCTTTTTCAATGGCCCAATATTGATACCGTCTTTTTTTTTCTCTCCAAAATACATCTGTGCCTTTTATAGATATTTCTATTAAAGTCTTTTAAATCTTTGTAGTTTAAAAAAGGTAAAATGTCCAAACTTAGATTATCTCGTATAAATTTGGTAGCAAATGAATTTAAATATTTTAGCTTTCAGATTTGAGACGCATTTGTTATTTTATATCAGAAATCTATTTTCATCAAGTATATATAATGCCCAAAGATATGGCTACACAAACAATTATTTTAGCAGAAAAATTATCACAGAGCACCGAAATATAAGGATATGTGGTATGTGGCAACACACTTTGAAAAAAATTTCAAAGTGCGTTATGAAGGTACATCAACATTTTTAAGTATCGACACTCTTAGCGCACTTTGAAAAATAGTTTTATACCACAAATTCTGGATTTGAATTTCTAATTTGTTGATAGTATTATATGAATAGTGCCTGTTTGGAAGGGTAACAGTTGAAATCGACACCCCAAGAAAACCATTGTCAACCGACGCGAAGCGGAGGTTGACAGTCGTTTTCTCGGGATGTCAATTTCAACTGTTATCCTCCAAACAGGCACTATTTATTTTATTAAACTGAATGTCTTAATTTTAGAGAAATTATTACTGCTTTGATATAGAAATGACGTGAATTCCACGGCGAACCGTACGCGCATAATTTACGCGCATGTAACAATTTGTTGTGTTACCAGTTGCCAAGTGTGTTGCTAACACTGAGGGTAATAGAACGGATTATCAACTGCGTATAAACCAATCAGATTTCAGTATTTAACATAAAAGATGATTTGTTAACACTCGTGAATCTAATTTACCGTATTTAGAGCGGGGATGGGGGTGGGGGTAGGGGTTAAGAAAATACCAGTGCATCATTTAATTGATTACAAGAAGAAGGTCCCCTGCCCTTCATTTTTCATTCCAAAACATTGATCTTTAGCAACTTTGGGTAAACATTTAAGATCGGAAAAAGAAATAAGCACTGTATAAGTATAAGTACATGCAGTGTTATTGCAAAAAACGAGCTGTGCGAACAATAAATTCTCCATTGATATGTCAAAGAATCTTTATGTTTCAACAGTAACCCTCTTTTCGTATTCTAATCAAATAAATCACTTCAATAAAAGAATATCAACATTAACGAACATTAAATCATTATAAACTTAAAAACAAGCATTAGGATGTTAGTATTTTCTAATAGATTTGATTGTTTTTGATAAACAGAAGTAAAATATCCTTTTTTCAGATCATATTTGCAATAAGCCAGCAGTTGAAATATATTATACATTGATCTCCATTTATATATATATATATATATATATATATATATATATATATATATATATATATATATATATATATATATATATATATATGTGTGTGTGTGTGTGTGTGTGTTAAATATATATATATATATATATATATATATATATATATATATATATATATATATATATATATATATATATATATTTATATATATATATATATATATATATATATATATATATTACAATGGAAAGTAATTAATTAAATTACAATTACTTGCTTAAATTCTTCAATTAAATTACCATTACCATTACAAGAGTTTTCAAATGTAATTAATTAAATTATAATTACTTTGCAGAAGTAATTAATTAAATTACAAATCACATTTTCATCAAAATTTACTAAAACCATGATTTATCTACAACACATAAACATTTCAGGAGATGTCTATAAAATGAATAAACATTTCCTCATAATCAAAAAAAAATTCACGGTTTGAGAATTTGCTAACTACTCTGGTAAGTTACAATTTTTGGAAAGAAAAAATGTAAATTTGGTTTAATTGTTTATTTCAATATGCAGGTACTGGTAGTCACAATATGGAGGTGTCCCATAGCACCTTGATATTCAATAAACATTTAAAAGTCATATACCCTAACCTACACCTATCATGTCAACTAAAATATTTTCTGCATGCAAAACTATTAAATGAAAACTTTCTCCTTTGCATTTTTACACATTTTTTTTCTTTGTAAATACAATGCCAAAGTACAGGTTTATCTCAGGTACAGGGCAGACTATAATTGTTATCAAAACACAATTCACACCTGTTGTTCTCTACCTAATTATCAAAATGTTAGCAATAAGGGAACACACCCTGTGGACATGTTAGGCACCAAAAACTTAACACCCATTTGAAGCCATGCATTTTAGCTCTGTGTATTTAAGGCTATCAATTACAAAGCATGACTTGATAGTTTATATAATTTTGATAACACTGATTTTGTTTGTAAATCAAACAGTGATGTTATAAGCTAACTCAATCACAATTGACACACTTATTATTCTAATAAGAAGGAAAATAAGTTTTTTTTAAGCAAAAAGGGATGACACCAATCATCAAATACATGTACTTAATTTAATTTGGGAAACTTATCATTAAATACTGAATCACTGAAAAAATCCATTTTGAAAAATATTTGGTATGATATATATAATAATAGTTCAATGCTTTTTAACTACTCTTCGAACTTGACCTCGTACCATTGTTAGTGTGGGGAAAAATGGGTAGTGGACAGCTTGATATCTATATGTACATCAGTGTGTAATTGAAAGTAATTGAAAAGTAATTGGAATTACATGCCTTTTTTGAAAGTAATTAATTAAATTACCATTACATGTAATTGAAAATTTGGCCAATTACACATTACTTTCAATTACATCAAAATTTGTAATTAATTACTCTCAATTACCATTACAAATTACCATTACCCCATCCCTGGATAAGAGGTAAAGTTGCTGCATACTCAAAAAAAAAAGGAAAATGCAGTTGCTAAGCAATGAAGTTAATGTCATATTTTTGGATAATTCAAAACTCCCGAATTTTTTTTTCTGTGTAAATTGTCGATATTGTCTTATAAGAAAGAAAATAATTCTCATCTAGAAATTGTTTATCAAGTTAGCTGAGAATGCAATGAGTTCTTTTTTAAATATATCACATTAAGCTAAATAAGGATAAAACAATCATTTATTGTATATAAAACTATCAACTACATGTACTTTCACTAAACCATGAAATTTTTTTTAAGCGCGTTAATGTTGACGATATCAACGCACTTTGAAAAAAAAATTTCAAAGTGCGTTGACTTGGTCCCAAAATTAAAGCACTTTAAATTTTTTTTTAAGGTGCGTAATTTTTCAAAGTGCGTTGTAAAAGTGGTAGCATAAGAGAAGGCTTGCGTACATGGGCAATGCCTGCTGCCCAATTTATTTATGTATATGTAAATAATAAAATATGTTCAAATAAACAAAAACAAATGAAGCATAATAAAAAAAGTTTTTTCCTAATCCGAGCTCGAGCTTCCTCTAGCGCCTTACAGCAAACCATGGGTATTTTATGACACCAACTGGTGTTGTTTATATTTAGCCACCTGTTATTTGTAATACTACGTAGTCGGTCCACAAGAAGCTGGATTTTCATTCTAGAAGACTAATTCACATGCTCCTTAATGCTTATTGCTACATACCTCTATTTCAACATGAAAATCTAAATTTATTGTGTGGCAGCGCACAATTGAAATTTTTGTCAAAGTGCGTTTAATTTTGGACAAAATCAATTTCAACGCACTTTGAAAATATTTTTCAAAGTCCGTTAAAGTTTGGACCAAGTTAACCCACTTTGAAATTTTTTTCTGAAGATACATCAACATTTTTTAGTATCAAAACACTTAACGCACTTTGAAAAAAAATATGTATAAATCACAAATTCTGAAATTAAATTCCTAATTTGTTGATATTTTGATAATTTGTTAACACTACTGAATCTAATTTACCGTCTTTAAAAACGGGGATATGGGTGGGGGTGTGGGTTAACCAAAGACACAGGTCAATTACCAGTACTTCATTTCATTGATTACAGGATTTTTTCCTTCCAAAACATATATGATATTTAGCAACTTAGAGTAAATGTATAAAATTGGAAAAAGAAATAATTAAGTACAGTGATACTGAAAAAAAAAACCCGAGCTGGTCAACCAATAATTTCTCCAATGATATGTTACAGGATCTATATAAGTGTTTCAACATAGACTCTCTTTTCAAATTCCTATCAAATAAATCACTTCATTATTAAATAAAATACATGTACATTGACAAACATTCAATTATTATAAACTTAAAAAATAATCATTAGGGTGTGAGTTTTTTTCCTCTCGCACTGATCCTCTAAAAGATCATACTATTTTTGATAACCATAATTAATGCATCCTTTTTTCACATCATGTTTGTATACAAGACCATGCAATTAGATAATTTTCGTTTCTGGCACAGCACAATGTACCAGATTATTAGCGAGTTTGCCGCATACACAATAAAAGAAAAATTCAGTTGATAAGCATTGCAGTTTATGTCATATTTGGATAATTCAAATCTCCCGAGTCTTGAATTGTCAAACTACGTAAAAAATTCTAATCGAGAAACTGTTTATCGAGTTAGCTGAGAATGCAGTGGGTTCTTTCTAAAATATATCTCATTAAGCTACACAAGGTTAAAACAATTATCTATTGTATCTAAATATTATATATTATTTCGACTAAACCCTGAACAATTTTTTTCAGAGTGCGTTAATATCGATGATATTGACTTGGTTCCAAAATTAAAATTAAAATCAAAAAAAATTCAAAGTACGTAATTTTTCAAAGTGCGTTGTAACATCCCCTCCCTGTTTACTTGGGTAACAGTTATATCAGTTTAACTAGTTGAGAAAGATGCGTCGGTTGCTTTTCAATCGAGGCATCCAGATCGCATTCTAACTCAATACTTAAGATTCCTTATCATATGCAAGTACTTAATTTCGCGATAAAACGGTTTCGCATCTAATCGCAAGAATAAAAAATCGTGAAAACCAAATTATCATAATTCAAAAAAGTTTACATGTGTCCAAAAAATAAAAGTAATATTTTAATATCCGCTTCTTGTGGAATTTACAGTACGTGCTCTAAATTTGGAAGAAAAAAGACGACCTAGAAAAAAGGCTCAATTTACAAATTACATTCGTTTGTAATTAAAATTGCTGAAATATCCGAAGGCCTAAGACTTGCATACAGAGGGTTGCCTCAGTCGACATTCACATCGCACACACATGTACAAATACTATGACTGAGTGTTTCACCTTTTTTATATTTAAGGCGTCCATTGGAACCCCATCCAAAAGAATAGGAGGTAATAAATCCAAGTAACAACAGATACTAAGTATCGGAAAAACAATCGACTGCTACTCTATCGATTCGTGTGTGTACCTCATTAGCAGGTGGTGAACAACTGAAAATATTTTAATGTACGACCAAACATGTTAGAGGATATGTATATTGCAAAGCATCTTATGCTGGTTGTTTGGTAGAATTAAACAGGTTGCCATTTTGGTCTAAAATCTGATTCTCAAGTATCAAATATTGGAATCACTTGATAACTTCTAATTCTTTGGCATTTGAATTATATCAAGGAACAATCAATTCCAATTCCTGGACAAAGAAAATTTATGGCATCCTAGATATTTTGGAATTCTCAAACATTAGTAATTATAAAAGCACAATTCAACACTCTTTACCAAACGTAGAGCAAAGAATCATTGACCATTGTATCCAAAAATTATATATGAGAAAAAGAAGCTCTATGTTCTGGAGAGATCTTCTATTAGTAGAATAAGATTAAGTTCACATGTATTAACTTGCAATAGAAAGTGGTTAATGAAATGCCACATTCAGGAACGAAAGATATTGTAATGCTTGTAATTGCAATTGCAATTGAAGATGAAACTTATTTTCTTTTTCAATGTAAAGCCTATTCTCATCTAAGGAATAATTATTTTAGTAATTGTTTTAATACAATTAAAATAAATATTGCCAATAACTTGGACAAAGAAAGATACATTTTATATTTATGTTTAAATAGTTATATACATACTATTTAAAAAATACTGTTAAATTCATTAATGACTGCCTTGAACACAGATGTCAATTATTCTAAAGAAACCTGATCTATATACTAGCAGTTATATATAAACTGTACATGCAGTTATTGTAAACATACAATGATGTTCCTGTATATTGATTTGACCATGCTCCGACCGAAATTATCACCTCATAATATTCAAAGAGTGATTCCTTAATACCTATATTTATATTATTTCCAAGTTTACATGTTAAAACAACATTATTTTAAAACCTTTATTTTATGTAGCACGTGCTATGTATTACTATGTGGCGCAGCCAATACCGTTTCTCGGTTATGCTATAGGACACGCCCATTTTGTGTCACTCATGTTTTATGTTAAAAATTGATCCGTAAAGTTATCACAAAGACAGTTGAAAATGTAAATATAAATGTTATATACATAAGACAGTGTATTTTATTTTAGGCAAAAGTTCTCTACAGTTTTAGTCAGAAATTTAAAATAAGAAATGATCATGTGCCGAAACCATTTTTGTACGACGAATTATATCAAACCGACAAAAAAATTTGAAAGTTTTCAAACAAGAGAATATAAATATGATGCCTTTTCAATTGTTTCAATACTTCTAACACATTATAACTATCAGGGAGCATCATCGTTGGGTTTTCTTTAAGACCCCATCACAGCGGGAATTTCGCCATGGTTTGTGGCCATTTGTACAATAGAGTAATGTATCTCGTAATGCATCTCGTATCACCGGTGTGAGATCGGTTTGTCCAATGAGAGACGGCAGTGTGAGATTTTTCTGTCTTACACTCTGTATTACTACGCCGCTTTAGAATGTAAACAAACGTTGTCTGCTGCAGGGAAACGTTAAAATATGGATTGAGATTGTTTTGCTTATTTAATTACAAGTTACCAAAAAGCTGTCATGTGCTCTCATTTTATATTGCCACTATTTATAGCACGCGGAGGGACAAACCGAGAGTAATCCTTTGAAATAACAGAAAGTTGTCAGACATCGTTTTTTAATGTAAGTGTGTTATTGAAGATTAATTAGTGCATAGAAATAATTTTACATAAACAGATATTGCCAAAAGCGTGTCATGTGTGTGTGACATTACAATGAAAAGATGAAAATCGATCGAAATAAGTAAGACGACATTACTATTTAACTCGACATTTTTCAGTACTTCTAATTCAACCAATAGCTTAGAATCTGCTTGGTTACCTAAGAAAGTCATTGATATCCAAGCCAGGAGTTTCACAAGATGACATCTGTTAAAATGACATTCTTAATGAAAAGAATTCTTTATGAAAATAATAACTGACAATTTAGGAATATGTTTTTGTTCTGCTTTGACTGAGGTATGTTGACATACTCAGTTCTGCACTTTTTGATAATGTAAGCTTGTGCACCTTAATTGGGGTGTATTTTATATGGGCTTCCTAAACATTATAGTCTGTCCCAAGTTATTTCTTCTATTACGTTTTACCTGTGAAAGAAGTACAGTTGAAATTGACAAAATGGAAAATATCCAAGATATCTTCTTTGACAAATTATCCCTTTTCACTCATAAAATTAAAAGGAACGAAAACAAATCAAATTGCTTACGGAGATTTATAATGGAAAATGTTTACATCTCTTCTCCATTCGGAAGTAATCGGGATACCTCGCGCAATTTTTCAACGTTATCATCCGCGCTTATTAATGGCTGATGCAATGCAAAATCCCCGTAGACTTTCTATTTTTAGAAGTGTATTGAAACCTGAAGCGGTAGAGGGGGCGTTTCAAAACAGATCATCTGGACATTTTTCATATAAGTGGATGAACGTAATTTAAGCACAAAGGTATTTATTAGTCCCCTACCGGTTTTCACCGGAGGGGACTATACCTTTCCTCTGCGTCCGTCAGTCCATCCATCAGCCTGTCCGTCCGTCCGTCCGTCTGTCCCACTTCAGTTTTCCACACTTTTTTTCTTTATGCGTTTGAGGAATAATATGAAATTTGCTGAACAGCTTCAAAATGTCAAACTACAGATCAAGTTTACACTTTTGTAGCGTCTGGTTGACAAATTTTCGAGAAAATTAATTTTTGATATTCCAAATTTTTAATGTTCGGGTTCGATATTCTGCATAACAGTGCATTGTTTTCACAATTTCCACACACCGGTAGGGGACGTGTATTGCTTATGCAATACTCTCAGAATGCTTGTTATTATTGAAATATCAAGCAAAAAGTGGTGGAAGTAAAAACTTGGGACAGAGTATAAAATAGTGTAGCTATCTGGTATCTACATATTCAGTTTTATGCATGTTTGATTTTATTTTTGCTTTTTGTGTTTGTTATACGAGTCACAAGCACCTGCTGTTACCAGCTTTTCTCGTAATTTAAAATTGTACCCCTTCCTAATCCGATAGGCGGTGTGTGTGTGTGTGTGTATTAACACGAGATAATTTAACTAATGTTAAATGATGTCAGATGCCTTTGCTTTGGTGTAGTTTATTTGCGAGGGCTTGATGTCTCAAAAATATTAATATTGTACTGATTATGCCTTTGCGTATTTCATTTATACTGTATTGGCAATATCATGTCTACATAGTCAGTTTCGCGTCGCAGCATGTCATTACAGTCCTTCCTGGATACACGAAACGACTCACTCCACGTAGAGTTCTGTACAAAGATGAACGGACCGGAATCGGTTAAACAAAAGTTCTCCACGGTTCTTCTCAGTGACTTGAAATAAGAAATTTCTCTAAATATATCCTGTCCAAAGATACTTATTTGCCGCCACAGTCTTTCAAAGAAAAATTCATACAGAGCATAGTCAAGCTTCGCATATTGACGATACAATTGTCTTTTCTCTAATTCAGTATTATCAACTGTATGTACCACGTTGTTTTTGTTTAGTATCAAAAATATGACATCCTTGACCTTCCAGTTTAATATTCTTCGTAAAAGAACAATTGATTCTTCCATGTATTCGTTCACGAGGACCACATCAAATTCTTCATCTAGTTTCTTTAAATACTCCTGAATTTTATGTGAGTTAAAGTCTCTAAACAGAGATTCAGGAAAATCAAACTCAAAAGCCATCCTGTTATTTGTAAATGACCCTCTCACGTCTTGGTTCTTGGACAAATGGGGATTTTTTAGGAAGGTACTAACATTTTGACCGTCTCCAAAAACGGGTTTGAAATAGCGAAGTGTAGAATCAAACTGTAAATAAGGTTCACGAACAATTGCAACATACTTCGTATCATTTGGCAAAATTTTATCAAGAGCAGTTCTGTTGTATAAAACATGAAAGCACAACATTTCGAAATGTTTGTCTTTGGGAGGAGGGATGATATTATATCCGGGAACTGCAGTGTCTGTACAACTGATTACGTTACGGTATCCGCTACTGTTGTTTGGTACAACGAACGTCAAGTTCCGGTCTATTCCGTACCGCAGAAACACATTTTGCACAGTTGAACTTCCGGCTTTATGAACTTTGAGATAAAAGATGTGATGAACTTGTTTTTGATTGTTCGGTATGCCAGCAACACGTAAAGCCTTGGGTCTTTGGTTGGTATTTGAATCGTATTTCCAAGATAATTTAATGTTGTTAACCCATACTAGCAAAGCAGCAATCACCAGGCTTGCGGTAAAAATGTATCTGCAAAATAAACCCATAGACCTTGTAAAAAATAATTGCTTCCAACCATTGAAATTAATTCTTAACAATCTTCTACAATAATATCTAAATTTTATTTTACAAACATTATTATAATTCCTTTTCGTAGTTTCAAACATTAAACCGACGCGAGTTAAAATCATTCCTCAGCACCGTAAATCAAATTATCATTGACAGAAAAAAAATGTACACACATAAATATATCTATAAATATATATATATTCACACACACACAGCACTTTATATCAATCAGTATAGTGTCCTTCCTAATGCATGTAATTTATCTTAACAAATAAAATATACAACATGACTTCTTCCGGGTTATTTCTTTTGTTAAAATAAATTTTATTAAAAACGAGATTAGCTACAAAAGTTCGAATTCAATTTGTTTAAAGGTTTACCTTTTCATACTGTCTCACAGTCTGTTAACTCTGCTTGATATTCCTGCCCATCTCCCGTAAAACTGCCGTGAACAGCTTTATATATATTGTCTGATTTCGAGAAGCCAAGCTAAAATCGGCGGCTTTTATAGGTAATAAAATGAAATATTGATTTGGTACCGACTTAAATCAATTATAAATTTATCTAATTAAGAGAGAAGACTATGTATTCTTAAACCAAACAATATTAACTTATGAATCAGTGTCATATTTAACTGCTAAAGAAAACCTTCTATATATCCAATTAAATATAATTTTGAAATTTAAAATATTCATATTCAAATAAACAGCATTAAATTTTTCAAAGGTTAGAATATATGCACCATCTAATGAAAAATATTTAAATTTTTCTTTGTTCAACACACGAACGGGAGATTATTGAAACAGGACTTACGCGGTGAATGCCACAATCACGAAGAGAATGGTTCCATAGATGGCCTTTTTACAGGACACACTGGGGTCCTCTTCGGCAGGCTGAGCGCAGCATGCCTTGCAGGCTACTCGACAGCAACCGAAGCAGCAGCCGACGATTGGGAAGATGATGATGAAAAGGAGACCGACAACCACGGAGATAGAGAAGCCCAGGAAGTTACTCCGGACCTACAGGAAACAGAAGACCGTACAGAAACGTCCACACATCATTAACTAACAACTGAGCATATCTGGAAACAAAAAATGTCTACACATCGTTAACGAAAAACAGAGGTTCGATAAAGACAAAAATAACTGGCTATTAGTAACTGGCTACGAGAAGTAAGAAAAGCTAGTTACTAGTAACTGGCTACGAGATTAAATAAAAGCTGGCTACTAGTAACTGGCTACGAGAAGTAAGAAAAGCTAGCTACTCGTAACTGGCTATGAGATGAAAGAAACTTGGCTTCTAGTTACTTCTTACAGTCCATGTGAGAACACATACCAAGGATTACTTTTTGTGTTCTTAACATGTACATTGCACTATATCACTATCAATTGTCAATATATCTCAAATAGCTGTATATATAGACTGAAGATATATGCCCGAATTGCTAATATCAACATTCTGTCAAGTCATCCACATAATATTACGACACAATTACTCAGATATCTCTCTTTCTATAGTCAGCTACTTGTGCGTTTCGTTACAAATATCTTTATTTTTTGGAGGTTTTGTCAATATATCTCAAGTAGCTGTATATATAGACTGAAAATATATGCCCGACTTGCTAACATCAACATTCTGTCAAGTCATCCACATAATATTACGACACAATTACTCAGATATCTCTCTTTATGTAGTCAGCTACTTGTGCGTTTCGTTACAAATATCTTTATTTTTTGGCTGTTTTGTCAATATTTTTCAAGTAGCTGTATATATAAATTGAAGATATATGCCAGTCTTCCTAATATCAACATTCTATCAAGTCATCCACATAATATGATCACACAATTACTCAGATATCTCTCTTTATGTAGTCAGCTACTTGTGCATTTTGTTTTAAATATATATATTTTTGGGCGGTTTTGTCAATATATCTCAAGTAGCTGAATATATAGGTTGAAGATATATGCCAGACATGCTAATATCAACATTCTGTCAAGTCATCCACATAATATTACGACACAATTACTCAGATATCCCTCTTTATGTAGTCAGCTACTTGTGCATTTTGCTACAAATATCTTTATTTTTTGGCTGTGTTGTCAATATATCTCAAGTAGCTGAATAAATAGATTGAAGATATATGCAAGATATGCTAATATCAACATTCTGTCAAGTCATCCACATAATATTACGACACAATTACTCAGATATCTCTCTTTATGTAGTCAGCTACTTGTGCATTTTGTTAGAAATATCTTTATTTTTTGGCGGTTTTCTCAATATTTCTCAAGTAGCTGAATATATAGATTGAAGATATATGCCAGACATGCTAATATCAACATTCTGTCAAGTCATCCACATAATATTACGACACAATTACTCAGATATCCCTCTTTATGTAGTCAGCTACTTGTGCATTTTGCTACAAATATCTTTATTTTTTGGCGGTTTTGTCAATATATATCAAGTAGCTGAATATATAGATTGAAGATATATGCCAGACATGCTTATATCAACATTCTGTCATGTCATTCACATAATATTACGACACAATTACTCAGATATCCCTCTTTATGTAGCTACTTGAGATATATTGACAAAACCGCCCAAAAATAAATATATTTATAACAGAATGCACAAGTAGCTGACTACATAAAGAGAGATATCTGAGTGATTGTGTGATCATATTATGTGGATGACTTGGCAGAATGTTGATATTAGCAAGACTGGCATATATCTTCAATCTATATATACAGCTACTTGAGATATATTGACAAAACCGCCAAAAATATATATATATTTATAACAAAATGCACAAGTAGCTGACTTCATAAAGAGAGATATCTGAGTAATTGTGTCGTAATATTATGTGGATGACTTGACAGAATGTTGATATTAGCAAGACTGGCATATATCTTCAATCTATATATACAGCTATTTGAGATATATTGACAAAACCGCCCAAAAATATATATATTTATAACAGAATGCACAAGTAGCTGACTACATAAAGAGATATCTGAGTAATTGTGTGATCATATTATGTGGATGACTTGGCAGAATGTTGATATTAGCAAGACTGGCATATATCTTCAATCTATATATACAGCTACTTGAGATATATTGACAAAACCGCCAAAAATATATATATTTATAACAAAATGCACAAGTAGCTGACTTCATAAAGAGAGATATCTGAGTAATTGTGTCGTAATATTATGTGGATGACTTGACAGAATGTTGATATTAGCAAGACTGGCATATATCTTCAATCTATATATACAGCTATTTGAGATATATTGACAAAACCACCCAAAAATATATATATTTATAACAGAATGCACAAGTAGCTGACTACATAAAGAGATATCTGAGTAATTGTGTGATCATATTATGTGGATGACTTGGAAGAATGTTGATACTAGCAAGACTGGCATATATCTTTAATCTATATATACAGCTACTTGAGATATATTAACAAAACAGACAAAAAATAAAGATATTTGTTACGAAACGCACAAGTAGCTGACTACAGAAAGAGAGATATCTGAGTAATTGTGTCGTAATATTATGTGGATGACTTGACAGAATGTTGATGTTAGCAAGTCGGGCATATATCTTCAGTCTATATACACAGCTACTTGAGATATATTGACAAATCGTCAATTGACAGTGATATAGTGCAATGTACACCTTAAGAACACAAAAAGAAATCCTTGGTATGTGTTCTCACATGGACTGTAAGAAGTAACTAGAAGCTAAGTTTCTTTCATCTCGTAGCCAGTTACTAGTAGCTAGCTTTTCTTACTTCTCGTAGCCAGTTACTAGTAGCCAGTTACTAGTAGCCAACTTTTATTTAATCTCGTAGCCAGTTACTAGTAACTAGCTTTTATTACTTCTCGTAGCCAGTTACTAGTAGCCAGTTACTAGTAGCCAACTTTTATTTAATCTTGTAGCCAGTTACTAGTAACTAGCTTTTATTACTTCTCGTAGCCAGTTACTAGTAGCCAGTTACTAGTAGCTAACTTTACCTATCTCCCATATACTGTTAACAATTGATGGAGCCTAGTGCTATACAAATATATTTTTAAATACATAAACAAAGTTTTATCCTAAATGGAAAACATGTACAGTTTTTGTTGTTTGTGTGAATTATTTTTTATTGAATTATGAAAAAATGATATATTTGTATTCATAACATGAACTTTAAATGTTGTAGCGCTCCGATGCTTTAGATACCAAGCGCTGTAGCCGTGAGGTATCCCGCCAAGATTGCATTCTTTCCACGTAAAGTATACAAAAGATGATACGATAGAGAAAACCACTCACCATTTGAAGAATATCTTGTACGTTGCTTCCGATTTTGCCCTTGATAGCATCTTTAATAACTGTTGATATAAAGCCGCATAATGTGTATTTATTATGCAAAGTTATGCATGGGTTATCAACATCAAAACATAAATATGTTGAGTTTTTATAAAAAACGTATACCGTTTTGTGATCAAGTGTGCATGATTACTTATCAATTGCTCTATGTCTCGGTTTATGGGCTAAGATTACTTTGAAAAAACAAAAAAATTAAATATATCATACTTTGTTTGACATTTGATGACAACGATAGAGTTGCCCAGTCGATTAAAAGTGAATTCGGCGTAATATAACTAAAATATCATTGGCATCATTAGGATACTTAGAAAAATTATTGAACCATTGTACAAATATATATATTTTGATATATATATTCTCATAAAGTTTCACATTACATTTTAGTAATTCAATGTTTTGTCCTCCTAAAAAAGAGCAAATGGATTTGATTTAAAAATACTAAGAAGCTACCTCTAAGTTAAATACTAGCAAACTGAGGTTTTATCAACACAGAATCATTAGCCAATTTCTATAAACTTCCTTGACCCCCCGCCCCACCCCCATCAATTCACTTAGATATATTAAAAATTTGAGGAATGCTTATAATCAATGCGACACATTCTGACATGCTAAAATTGGATTGTCAGTTTCTATATTAATTATCAATTATCTTAAGAAACAGGGGAGAATATACCTCGTCCCAGAAGCAAAAATTATTTATTGATTATTATGACACTTTGTAAGATTTTACATTTGATAACTTTTTTATTAATTACTTTTAACCTATTTTGGTCATAATTATTGCAAGGTGTTATTCAATATTACTGGAATTGTGAATACATGTTTTTCTTGCGTGAATAGTATTTTGACTCAGGCACGTATTTTCTTTTAATATGTAATATTGTTGATCTGGCTAAGACTGATAGAAAACCATAAAACATGGTTGTTTGTGTATATACTGCCATTTATTTTTGATAATAGGAAAAATCAGACAATAAGGGAATGTCTTCAAACAGTCAAAATACTAATTACAAGACATTGAATCTAAGTTATAACAAGAGGCCACATCGCTCACCTGAGCAACAATGGGCGTTCAAAAGATATTGTGCCATAATTATGGTCCCTCGGTAGAATAACAAAAAATAAATATTGTAAAGTATTCGAATTTTACACTTATTTTTGCATACACGTAATCTTTGACATTTTACCTTCATGAAATACTATTTTTTACCAGAATAAGAAAATCCTACGCAAGGTATAAAACTAAACATTTGGTAGGGGTACACTGTTAAGTTGTTAACTTCCAATTCCCTATATTTTCGTTCTGCCCCCCCCCCCCCCCCCCTCTGTAAAGCGATCAAAATTTATGAGAGCATATACATGTATGTACATTTTTTTTCATCAACTACAAGTTTACTTGTTATTGTATTTTTAAAAATAAATATAATAGTAATTGGGTTTTTTTTTATTTTAAAAATCCTACATGTATAGATGTGAAGAAGAAAATTGTACCTCAATGTGCTCAATTCCTCAAATTAAAAACATTCAAAAATTTAATTTGTCTTCTCCATTATAATCAAATGACTGTTATTTACCTCACGTACAAACCAGGATAATTTTCGGCTGTGATATTTTCTTAGGAATAGCGATAATTACTTTATCCCCGCAACAGAAATGTGTCAGAACTATGGAAACTGTTTTAAAGATGTCGTTTTTATTTACTCGTGTCTGAAAATATATCAAAATTGGTGTAGATTTCACATTATTTATTGTATAAAGAGGGGGCCCCAGAGAGTAGGTATATACAGAATATCATTCTTTTATTTTGTTTGTACAAGTATTTAACATACATGTACTCCTATTCATATATAATTTCTAATGTTCAACCAAAATTTCAGCGTCAATCGTAGAATTATAAGCAAGATACAGAGCTCACAGTTCGCCTAGGTTTGAGTCATACTTTGTTCACATGAGTTTATTACATTCAGCTTAAGATTTTTAACTTGGTATTTCCTATTCAGCATTTAAAATGGAAAAAAAAGAATGGCCTAAGATTTTCAATTCTTTTATTCACTCAAGACCAGTTCACTGGTATTTGAGGTTCAATCAGTTTATACAAATGTACACAAACACAGTCAAGGATCACATGTACAGTAGGAGTAATAATGACGAAAAAAGGTTAAGTTTACAATACACAATAAGTTGTTAAAGTTGGTTTCTGGAAGAACAGACTTTGAAAATTTTCTTAATAAATATTGACAATTTTTTTTTACTTTATTAATCTTTAGTTTTTAAGATCTGTGTACAAACTTAGAATTGTGAACAAATCTCTGTATCTTGCTTATCATTTGAAGCTTAACACTCAAATATGGTTAGTGAATAGAAACTGTAAACAATTAAACACAAGAAACATGCACTATAACAAATAAAGAACACAATTTATTTTTTCGAATTGAATCATATATATATACATGTACATACTTACATATTTCCGTCAGCGATATCAAACTCTATTTAAACTGAATAAACTCGAGAAAATGCCGAGCATCTCAACAAAACCTATTGCATTAATCTACCATTACGCAAAAGATAATGCCGAATTACCGATAGAATGAATTGTATTTCAGTACTTTATTGATACATCAGATTTTGCTTAATTTGCACAGGTACACAGTTAACCGAAGTCTCTGTTTGATTTGATACGTACAAATCACGAAATACAGACGATAGTTCCCAGGTTACAAAGCATAAATAATGAAAACGAAACGAAAATCAGAACAAGCTAACACCAACGTCATGTGTGAAAACTGTCAACGCATTGAAATATTTTGCCTCAATTTACTTTACAAAATCGGCACCAATATATTTTGCATGTTTCAAAAATTTCCCTTCATACGCGAACTGTTGCACAACAAGCAAATTCATCATAGTCAGATCGACCCTTTTTCGTATAATGTCATGGCTGCTTTAAACAAAGAACCTCGTTTTAGAAGCATGGAATACGAGTCTTGGTAAAATTGGTATGCAAACCCGGGCCGTGGCAAAATAAAAGCCGGGGCAGATCGGCAATCGTCAGTTCCAAATACGCATTATTTTGCAGCAATATTTACAGCGAATACAAATATACTGGTCCATCAAATATCCTGAAATTTTATTGAGATTGGCAGATTAATAACTGCCAATCTTTTGTTTTGCGCAGGCCAAGTCTTGCCTACCCATTTTACCTGATGCCGAACCCGAAGCTCTTTCCTTTATTATTATTTTCGTAATAACTCAGATTTCAAAAAGGATTAGCCCTTAATTTTTGCAATTTATATTTTCCTTCCCATAAGGATAATTTATGCTAAACTACGTTGAATTGGACTCAGTAGTTCTTGAGAAGAAGATTTTTAAAAATGCACCCCCCTTTTTCTACAGTTTCAAGGTTTTCTCCGCTCTGAATACAGATCGGACTTTTATTTCTGCAATTTATATTCGCCCTCCCATAAGGATGCTTTGTGCCAAATTTGGTTGAAATTGGATAAGCGGTTTTAGAGAAGAAGTTCAAAATGTTAAAAGTTTACAGACGGACAGACAGACAGAAGACAGACGGACGACGGACAAAATGTGATCAGAAAAGCTCACTTGAGCTTTCAGCTCAGGTGAGCTAAAAAGGTGAGCAAATGACCACCCCCAGATTAAACAAAGATGCATACATTATCTACATATACCAAATATACATACAACAAAATATTGTTGAACAAAAACAGCCTTTCACACATCAACAGCAACATACATGTATAATACAATGCAAAATGAATTTCTGACTACAAAGGTGATGAAGGGGAAGGAGAGTGGGTTGATTGAAGGGGAAGGAGAGTGGGTTGATTGTGGTACATCACGTGACTAAACGCTGCACTCTGATTGGCTGATATAGACCACTGAACACGATCAGCTAAATATAATGTACTAAAAAATACCCAAGAATTAATATTACCATTACATTTTGAATATACTATTATTTTTTGGTACTGGCATAAATATATCACAATTTACATAAATGCTATAATTAACAATAATGCTGTGTAAGGAATGAAGCACTGTTGGTCAACTATATTCCTTTGTGTTAAATATTCTCTGTCATTTATCTCCTAAATTTAATAACCATTGTATTAATTTTAATTCCTTTCTAATGAATGTTCGAAGAGGTAACGTGCCAACGTAGCATCATCCTTTCAGTTATTCATAAAAAATAGATAATTAACCGAGTTTTTCTGACATTGTCCGAATTGATTATATAAAATAAGGCAAGGTTATATAGCTTTCTTACATATCTCCTTGAATGATGGATGCGATCATCATTGTGCAAGATCCTTTTATACTGCAGCATGAAAATGTATAAACGTAAGGATTTACATAGTAATAAATATTGATTGTCAATTTAAAAAATTACCTTTTTAGGCATACATGTGTTGCATATACATTGAACTAATCTTCTGATTTGGAAAATATTCATTATTCCATTAAAGAAGACCATTTCTATGCTTCTATTGGACTGGGTAGTGAAACATCTTTAATTTTTAATGGGTCCATATTGATACCATCTTCTTTTCAAAATACATCTGTGCATTTAACGTAGCTCGCGGGTTTGCTGACGTCACAATAGGAACCGACGTAAAGAGTTGACCGTCATAGTAAACTCATACATGGTCACGATTTTTGGTCAAAAATTATTTTTCCGATTTTAATGTTTACTGTGCTTCAGTAAGACATTCTTAATAGGAAACCAAAATTTGAGTGTCATTTGTTGAGTTATAAGCGAGTTGCAAAGCTTTTGTTTACATTTTAAATGTTGAAGTGATAATTCCAATTCTAGACCTAAAATGAGTGTCGTTAAATGTTAGGAACTCTATCTAGTATGCTTAAAATGAATAAGATAGAAAAATCAGCTTGAAAACGATTTTTTATTGGTATATTGAACCTATGTAAACAAAAATGGGGCAAGAGCCTTGTTCACCTGACACAGATTTGAGAGCTCTGTATCTTGCTTCATTTCATTTGATCATTAGAAATGCACTGTATATAATAAAAACAGAAAAGCAGAATTTGACCAAAATCGTGACCATGCCCCTTTAAAAGATATGTTGATTAAAGTCTTTTAAAACGTTGTAGTTTTAAAAAGGTAAAATGTCCCAGCTTTCAGAGACACGTTTGTTATAATACATTAGAAATCTATTTTCATCAAGTATATATAATGCCAAAAGGGCTAGATACGCAATCATTTCAGTTGAAAAATTATCACAGAGCACCAAAATATCAGGATATGCGGTAGCATAAAAGAAGGCTTACGTACATGGACAATACCTGCTCTCCAATCCATTTATGTATATGTAAATAATAAAATAATATAAAATCAATTTAACAAAACCAAATGAAGCATTAAATAAAATGTCTTTTCCTAATATAAGCTTCTTCTAGCGCCTAAGAGCAAACCATAGGTATTTTATGACACCAACAGGTAATGTTATATAAATAGTGCCTGGTTGGTAGGGTAACAGTTGAAATTGACACCCCGAGAAAACCATTGTCAACCGACGCAAAGCGGAGGTTGACAGTGGTTTTCGAGGGGTGTCAATTTCAACTGTTACCCTACCAAACAGGCACTATTTATTTTGTTATACTGAATGTCTTAATTTTAAAGAAAACATCACTGCTTTTAGATAGGAATAACGTGAATTCTAAGGCGAACCGTACGCGCATGATTTTCGCGCATGTAACAATTCGTAATGTTACCCGTTGCTAAGTGCGTTGCTAACGCTGAGGGTAATAGAACAGATTATGAACTGCGTCTAAACCAATCAGATTTCAGTATTTAACATGAAAGTATAACAATAATATTTAGCCACCTTTAACAATGTTATTTTACGTAATCGCTCCCCAAGAAGCAGGAATTTCACTCTAGAAGACTAATTCACATGCTTCTCATTGCTTATTGCTACATACCTCTATTTCAACATGAAAATTTAAATTTATTGAGTCGCTATATTATTTATAACCTCTTTACTTGGGTAACAGTTATATCAGTTTAAC
Organism: Magallana gigas; assembly: GCF_963853765.1. Classification (NCBI taxonomy): domain Eukaryota; kingdom Metazoa; phylum Mollusca; class Bivalvia; order Ostreida; family Ostreidae; genus Magallana; species Magallana gigas. The sequence goes on along the minus strand of NC_088857.1, from coordinate 27,252,553 downwards.
TAGTTAAGAAAGGCGCGTCGGTTGTTTTCCAATCGAGGCATCCAGATCGCACTCTTAATTAATACTGTAGATTCCTTATTATACGGGAGTACTTAATTTCGCGATTAAACGGTTTCGCATCTAATCGCAAAAATAAAAAACGTGAAGGCCAAATTTTTATTATAATTCAAAATAGTTTACATCTGTCCAAAAAATAAAGCGAGATTTTAAAATCCGCGAGTTGTGCTTCTTGCGATTTTTCGCGGATATTAATTCCTCGCGTTTAATTTGGAATTGCTCTAAATTTGGAAGAAAAAGACGACATTAAAAAAACCCCTTAATTTACAAAAAATATTCGTTCGTAATTAAAATTGTCAAAATATCCGTATTTACATACCTGCAAAACCCGAGCAGTCAACATTTACATCGCATACACATGTACAAAACTCCGATCGAGTGTTTCGTCTTTCTTTATATTTAAGACCCCCATTGGAACCCCATCCAAAAAAAATAAGGAGGTAATAAATAAAAATAACAAAACGTACTCTGAAGGGGTTGTAACTGTATATTTTGGACATCAAACAGAACGGAAGAGAGTAGAATATCTTTAAGTATTTCGTCAAAAGAATAAACAACGTCAGGGTTATTTTCAGGATTATTTTTAAAGTAACCTCCCCCCCCCCCCTCCTTTTTTTTTTTTTTTTTGCTTGTCAAGATTTTTTTTGGATGAGTCTGCCCCCACCACACATTCAAAATCGAAGCTACGTGCCTGTTTGAGAATGACCTTGAAATAAACATATCAATAAACTTGGCTAACAAACAGAGTCGCGGCACATTATATGATACTATTAGCTTACAGATTTGGACATTATCCGTAAGGACATTTACATGTGTAAGGAACCGGGGGACCAACAAGACCAACGACTCGTTATCGGTCTTATCTCGACCACGATGACGATTACTCAGTGCTATCTTATTCTATATAACAAGTTCCAAAAGCGACATTCTTAAGCCCTAACCACTTGAAGCAGAACTTCGGAAACAGTTATTTCCAGAACCAGGTATAATTCTTATTTCATTGAATTCTGAAGATTCATTTTCATAGGCGTCGGAACCGGGAGGGGGGGGGCACTTTTTTTTTTTGCAAAGTTAGGCATAACTATAAGGAACGTAGCATCAGGAAGGGGCCACTCCTACCACTTTTTCTCGCAGCCAACATTTTTTTTCTTCAAATTTACAAATAAAAAACTGAAGTAATACGAAACTGCCCTCGCCCCAATACTCTAGCAGCGTCTGAGAAATTGAAATGAAAATAAAGAAATTAAGAGTGGTATTGAAAATTGCAGTTATAGGTAGTCTTCGCTACCACCCCCCCCCCCCCCCCCCCCCCCCCAACTACCACCACGGATTAGGTATTTCATAATTTTGGGAAGTTGCCTTTTATTTTGCTTGGATGAGTCTGACTATAACCGTAACCTTATTTTAATTGGCTTGCCAAGATTTCAGATAATTAAGTCTAGCCCTCCCACTTTCAATTTGCTTCTGACACCACTGATTTTCGGTACTAAGGGGCGTTGATCTCCATGTGACCAAAATTAGCTCTATTACGCAAAACTAGAGGTGTGTTATTTCACGACGAAATGAATTAGTCTCTTTTACTGTAATATTAGCTCACAAAGTAATAAAAACGGTCATGTAAATCATCCATGAAAGCAACAAAAACTAGTGGGGACAATTTAGCTTATACATCGTTTACTTATCTTCATTACAATGTACATTACTGTATTCTAATTCAGTTCAGAAAATGATTGCAAAAGTCTTTCTTGGTGTCCTGATGACGTCACTGGCCGTGGAGATGATCCTGAGTTGTAGATCGTCCTATCAACACAAGCAGTGCTACTGTGATTGTGATGACAATCTGTTCATCCCCTGTACAACCAACTGTTCTCTAGCCTACACAGACCATACCCACCTCAACCACTGTAAGATCAGGTGCCACGACCACCTGGCCCATTGCCTCCATGTCTGCAATAACCCGGATGTCCTCGGATAAGCTTTGTATTTTACTATGCATATGTATTTGATATTAAAATTTTGTGGTTAATGGAAAAAATGTATTTGTCTGTTTCTTTTGTTTTTTAAAGAAGTCTGTATGGCTAAGAGCGTGAAATCATCAAGTTCCAAATTGAAAAGTGCATTGTTGTTCACTCGATCATTTTCAAGCATCCATCTATTTATTTCACCTACAGCAATCAAGATACTCGTGACCTTATGTGTTGATTGAAATATATACAGGAAAATATGCAACTTTGGATAAAAAATGATTTCTAAAACATAGGTAATCACAGATTACAAAGTTCACCGAGACGAGACATCACCTTTATGAGTCCACCTTTAACATATTATATGAAAATCATACTTTATGATCTTTGGTATCCATGGATACTGTTTTGACACAATATCATAATTATGTTTAAAAACTGTATGTTAATCATATGTTCATTTTATACGGTATTAAGTGATACGATATTTATCAATACAATAATATGAAACACAATATCGCATCCTATCATACTAACAATGTATATATCATATTATACAATAAAATACCATTATAAATAATGATGCAATATGATATTGTAACATATCATATGACATTTATTATGTTATACATTATTGTATTTAATCACACAATACAGTATTATACAATATCATTTCATACAATATTGTATCATACTATACAGTACTATACATAAAAATATCATGATAAAATATCATATCATCAAAAATTGATACAACATCATATCATATAACTTGTTACAATATAACATATAATTTTATCGTATAAAACAAAATTGTATAATATCATACAATTCAATATCTTAGGAACCATGTTCTATCATCTATCAATATCATGCAGGTTTGATTGAGGTAGATTTTTCTCCTTGATAATGGAGATCAGGCTCTGCTGTGTGATTCATTTACATGTATATTATAGTATAATCAACTATGCATGCAAGCTATTATCTATAAAACATGTGACCTATTCCAAAAAACTAAACCTCACCCAGCATTCAAAACCTATGGCTCAGATTCAGCATTCAAGCATGTCTGGTGCATCAGTATCACAAGACGCACCATCCTTGCAAGTTTGTTGAAGTAAGGACCAGTAATAACTAAGATATAATCATCAGAGGGCACCTGCTCCAAACACTTTAACCAGCTCTAAAAACTTTAACCTCCTCCAGCATCTGAACGATTCAGCATTCAAGTCTCTCTAGTCCATAAGTAGGTCCAGCAGATGCATCATCCATGCAAGTTTGGTGAAGATAGGACAAGTAATAACTTAGAAACAGGACCTGCAACAAAAAATTTACCCAGGTCTGGAAGCTGACAGTATAGCATAAGCTCCCCCGACTTCGTCTCGTTGAGCTAAAAATGATCCAGTAAATATGAACAAAACCTCAGTCGGATTCGATGTTGTGATCTGTGATTTACAAACCCCGATACATTAACCACTGAGCTATGATGATATTTCAATTGATAAAAATTTAACAAAACATTTAAATCACCAATTTGTAAAGTACTGTCTTAAAATGTATGTCTTGGTGTAGTGAGGTCCTTAAAAAAACCTTTGAAAAATGATAGCTGGGATATACTCAATAAGTCTCATGTTTGATGCCTTAATAGACTCTTGTTTAGATAAGAACTTCATGTTTTATCAATTCCACAACCATGTGGACACTGACAGTTTGATCTTGACAAGTAAAAGTAGTCATAACCAAATCTAATTGTATATTTTGTGTATACTTGTCTGTGTTGTTGTTTTAAAATCAATTATTGGTGAGGAAAACATTAAGACATCCTTTCAAATATAAGAAAAGATTTACTTTTCAATACAACATTTAATGGTAACACAAATTGCAATACACAATTACATAACAGTGCCAACAATAGTTCTGAATTTTAGCACTTTTCTATATACCGGTATACAAATAATTTTCTATTTTAACACTTTTCAATGTAATATGTTACTGTATATTAAAATGTATTTTGAAATAATCTTGCAGTATATATTTCAGTCAGTTATTCAATTATTCATATACAGTGTATTTGAAAGTCTGAATCCTCAAGATCATCAATGGAGAACAGTTCTTGGTTCACTCTGTTTTCATATTTTGGTAAATTGTCTCTTTGCTGAAAGCTTGTTCCTTGGTTACTTACAGGGCAGAGATTTTCCTCCTCGTCTTCAGAATCCTCAAGTGAATCCTGATCCTCTTCTACAAACTGATCCCATTTTGACCCTGTAGTTTTAATTGTCTGAACGGGATTTCTCTTCTTAACTTTTTCAGGATCTAATTTGGGAAAATTACCCGCTGTTCTTTGTTTTACGTTGAGGGTGTCCAAAGCATCAAACTGTTCTTTGGGGCCAACATTCCACTCTGTAGAGGATAAGAGACTGGTTGTGTCTTCATGGGCAAACTCTTGGAGAGAGGAATTTGCGCTAGTCAAAGCAGGGTTTGACTTAAATCTGAAAGCTTGTGGTTGTTGGAAAATCTTAACTTTGTGAGATGAACTGCTGCTGATACTGGGCTGATCATTCTGTTGTAAATCTTTATCATAACTGCTTCGGTATGATGTTGAGTCAGCACCTATGTCATTTTGATGTCTAGTATACTTTCTGCTGAAGCTAAAATGTATGAAAATGTTTCATGAGTGTTATCTTGATCCCAGGATAATGAAAAGTTTAATACAGTCATTAAAATTTGAATACTTTAATTTCTGTTTGTAATGTTCTATTTGATTTTCTGCAAGAATTTTTTTATACATGGAAAGAGCTTTCCCTTCCTCACAATCAATATGACATTTTTGATAGAAAATGAAAAATTATACAGAATGAATTTGATAGCTTCTAAATTGATATGAATGTAAACCAGGTTGGAAAAAGTGGCTCATTATCTGACATGAACAGAACTACTTTACATAAACTGTCCCAACCCACTATATATTTGTATAAATTGGTACTAGCTTTTAAGAATTCATTCCTTAATTAATTACACATAGTGTATTATACCTTAATGGTTGTATATACCAAATATTGTCTCTGCATGTTTTACCTGCTTGTATTCCGTTTGCGTTTCTTTGATCTGTGAAATACACTGCCATCTGTGGTGTACATGTCATCCTCTGGCTGTGGAAGTTCATCGTGAATCTCTGACGGCACCTCTTCTATGTACTGATTCCATCTACTTTCAGTGTAAGTAGGGAGTCTGTTTTGGTTCTGTAACAGTATTGACATAAGTAGACAATAGCTAAGATGGAGAACGAGAGAGGCAAACAAGATGTTTCATTTTATTCGTGTTCTATACCATCCTTATAAATTGTTGGCATGTCAGAAGAGTCTTGGATTGATAAGATGCTTTATGAAGCTTATAACTAATTAATATAGCACTGACCTCAGGGACTGTAGTTAACCCTTGTTCCTTGTTCTCCAATTCAGGATTATCATAATGACAGACACTGAGTGTCTGAATCTTGTCCGCTTCTTGCCGTAAGGAGTTCAAATTTTGTACGTGACGTCTACAATCAGCTCCACTTCCTCTACCGTAAACCTATCGATAAAATAACAGGAAAACTCATAAATGCAAAGTGTAAACAGTCCGTAAAACAGGTAAAAATAAAAATACAAAATAAAACAGGTAAAATCATTATCTTATTAAAAATACAAAAAAACCTTCCTTTTTTTTTAATATAAAATAACAGGTATTAAACAGATAATCTTGAGTGCAACAATGCAGTCTTAATTTGTTATATAGTCCAAAGGCCTCTGAATTTCAATCAATAAGCCATTAAATGAATGGGAAGAGATATCTATGTATATACCCTATCTATATACGAGGGTCAATCAAAAAATACGAAGACTTTTGTCATAGCTATGTTATTTAACGTCATATAATTACTTAATTTGGTAGACATAATTTAGCAATAGTTTCAGACAATTTGCAAGAAAAAAAGTTAATAAATTTCTTTATTTTTAAGAATTATTTAGAATTTAATCCTGCAAAAATGAGGTCACGGCGCACGGTCAAAATTTGTGTTATGTCAACAATTAACCATATAATGTTGAAAGTATTATCTCAATAAATTTGGCTTAAAACCAAATTATATTGAAACTTCAAATTTAGTATAATCATGGTATTCTCTGTACCAAATAATGACGGGATATATTGTTTTGTCGAACAGATATTAGTTACTTAAGTCAGATAGTCCTCTTTAGAATTGACTAAAAACATCGACGTCGCCTGACGTCACGGCGCAACGAGAAGTACAAATAAAATGGATTTAACTCAGGAAAAAGCCGATACAAGCTGTGAAAATGCTCAATGGTGCAAAAAATAAGTCAACAAATATTTGCAAGTTTGTGTTTAACTGTAATAAATTTTGTGGGGATGGTGGTCATTGTTGTTTGAATACAAAACAGTCCGAAAGAGAGTAGACTATATGTAAATATTTGGTCATAAAAGAAGTAACGTCAACCGACGTTCAGGGTTATCCTTATTGTAAACTAAGAGATACACGGTTAGAAAATGAAAACTTTGAAGAACTAACTTATGATTCTCGAGAAAATGTGTGCAAATAAGATGTTAAGTTGTTCAGTGCCATTTTAAATTGTAAGAAGAGAGGCACAAGAGACTAAGCGTGATATATTGATGGGGTATATCTATAAACTGTGCGTGTTTAATTTTGACGTCATGTTTTGAACGTTACCGTGCGCCGTGGTGACAAAACATGTTGTTTTTAAAAAGGGGTTACAAAAATACCGTTTCATCAAATGGACTAAAACTTCGCATATCAGTAACATAAGTGTTGGTGCACAGATTAATTTGTTTCGTATGACTTTCATGAAAAATATATGATAGACAGCCGCATTGTCTTCGTATTTTTTGATTGACCCTCGTATAAACACACCTAATTCACTTTGTGCAGATATATCACACACCCAAAAGGAATGATTGTACGTGATTACAAACATGAAATTCTCAATAATACATCACAATCACCGCAATGAAAATTGCTTATGATACGATATATATGGCTGTTCTATGTCATCAATACACACTTTTTATAGCACAAGTAGTGGCTGAACTGTACATTAAATAAAACATACTAAAATGCACGGTTCAATATTATTTACCATGCACAAATTTCCTTATGGGATGTCTGTAGTGAGTAATTAGCTCAAGTCATTCATAACCATCTATATAGCTCAAGTCAAGGGAACCGGTAAAGTCAAGTCGAGATATACCCAAAGAACGCTTTTCCCCATTATCATGATTATGTTCAATTGAAAAAGAAAAGTGATACAATTTTTTAAATGATCCCTACTGAAAAAACTAGGCCCCTTATTTGATTTTTATGTTATTGTTTCAATGTTTGATTGATTTTGATATACATTGTATATATATGTATAATATGTATTATTATTACTGAAACGATTAACCATGAGACGGTATATCACGGTAATGATGTTCGACGATTCGATTCACGATACTTTTCTAAAAAGCCGCGGTTTGGTTTTCTCGATCAGGAAATATTTGAACCGTTGGTTTGGCTTTTAAACTATGTTTCAAAATGGCTTCCGACAATACCAAACAGGGCACGTCTGTATTTTCCACTGCGGGTGACATTGTTACAGTCCAAAGATCTGCACTTCATCCAGGTAATGCTGATGCATTGATTTTTCTCAAGAAAAACATGAAGTTGTAACAAGTTAAACATTTTAAGAATGTTAAACAGTGTTAGAAATTAAATGAAACCTTTTATTTGCAAAGTAATTAACATCGTAGGTATCGCGATGTGTATCGTATCATAAGGTCAGTATCGCGATACGTATTGTATCATGAGGCAAGCGTATCGTCGCACCCCTATGTATTATATCATTTGTTATATTGTATATCTTCCGCAACTCTAATGTAAAATTTTCAGGGAAATCACTAGGCCTATTGTAGAAACGAATTGGGTCCATCTTCCTTATTAGCTTATTGATTATTATTCATAGGCCTGTCTAAAGTCTCTTCATTAGTAAGCTTACTATAAGATATAATCAGCTATAAAAATCAGTGATAATTGAAATCAGGTATTGGACATTTACTTTCTTGATAGATTGTTTCTCTCCACAAAGTTTACAATTCCATTTGTTGCTACTCTTCTTTACTTGATGTACTTGAAAAGTAAAACAGCTATAGCAATGAAGAACATGAAATTCCTGTGGCATTTCGACAGCTAGCCTAAAACGAAAAATTTCTTATTCTGTGAAAGTTGAATTTCCCTCTTTGTTTTGATATTAACTCGATCCATGTGTATTCGCTTTAATATAAGTCGTCGAAAAAGAATATCAGAACGTGAAATCAGTGGGCCTATGATTTATGTTATAAAATAAAAGAAAAATAAACTAAATATGTATGCATAAATATATGTTATTGATATATATTTTAAAGTTCAATGATGTACTTGAATATTTACGAGATCGACTTATTGATTACCGATTAGCCCGAAGATCTCGAACCTCGAGTTGCATCCTGAATTTTGTGAAGATTTTTTTTGCAAAACAACAAAACAAACATCATATATTTTTCAAACCAATAGACATGCCCAGAGAAAGATCATTTTCGCCAAAAAGGAGCTACAGAAGGTGAATATTGTTAAAAATCTAGTTTCGAATTTTCTCAAGTTAAATCATGTTTATTATCTACTTATTAGAGGCACATCAGGCATTTTTCTCATTCTCGCTCTAGATTGCTAAAAGTAATATTCTAAATAGAGATCACAAAACCATTTCCATTTTTATTCCTGATTGTGTACATGAATTGTTATTTCATTAATATGAAAGTACTTTCATTTTCAACTAAAATGACTGTGTAACTGGAGGGAAGCCTAAATATGGCCTTCCAAATTCACAAAAATGAGCAAATCATAGTTTCATAGTCCATATAAAACTAGGTACGTTCAATGGTTGCAAACTATAGTTTACGGACAATAAATTATAGTGAACAATGTTCACATCTGTAATCCGTAGTTAGCGCAAACATCTACATGTATGTTTCAGAAGTGTAAAACTATAATGATTAACACTGAAAACAACCATTTGCAATTGCAAAACCAGGTCTATCAAAATCTTACAGGGATAACAAATGTAGATCTGTTCAGTATGATAAAACAGATGGTGAAAAACTCTGCGTGTTACATTGTTGTTCCGTTTACAACGAACTGAATCATTTAGATCCCAGCTTGAATCCGAACTTGATCCTCTGCTGCGTACATCCAAGAAGCCTCATAAGTCATAATAGAGTTTCTATTAGTTTCTGAACTATAGTTTAGGGTTTGTAACAATTAACTATTGTTAACTATAGTTAAGCACCTGTAAATATAGTTAACAGTCGATAAACCTAGTTTATCATCAGTGAAACTTTAATTAACCCGTTAATCTATATTTCACATCTGTCAACCATAGTCAATGCCATCATCTATGTTTCAGAAGTGTAAAACTATAATTAACACTGAAAACAACCATTTGCAATTGCAAAACATGATTTATTTGATAAATATAGTTTCATGGTTGTGAAACTATGATTAACAACTCTTAACCATAGTTAACGAATGTAAATTAAGTTTACAGATGTAAATCTATATTTATCAGCAAAATCTATTGCTAACGTTATCTGCATACAGATAAACTTAGATTATCATTTGTTAACTATAGTTTACAACTGTTAAATATAGTTTACAGATGAAAACTATAAATAACGAATTATTAACTATAGTTTTCGGTTCGTAAACCTGGGAATCATAATTTGAACAAATGTGAATCTACCCTACCTGAGGATGCTTCCACACAAGTTTAAGCTTTTCTTGTCAAATGCTTTTTTAAATGAAGATTTTTTAAAAAATACTTTTAAAAAATTTGATAATTCCTACCATAATTATTTCCCTTGGAAGAGGGTGTGGCCCTTCATTTTAACAAACCTCAATTCCCTTTACCCTATAATATTTTGTTCCCAATTTGGTTGTTATTGAGATGAAGTTGAAAATGTAAAAAGTTTACAGGCAGATGGACAGACAGAGTGACACTAGACAAAAAGTGATCAGAAAAGCAACCTTGAGCTTTCAGCTCAGGTCAGCTAAAAACTAAGTTAAACCATTAATCACAAAACAGGGTGCCTGGTATGATCATGTAATAAGAACAATATTACCTATTTTTCCAATGTCTTTATCAAAATTTTGAATTGATTTTGTAATTCCAATACATTTTATCAATGACTATTTTAATATTTAATCGTACAATTGCTGAAAATTATGAAAAGTAATAAGGAATCATTTTCTGAATATTTTGAAGTGATCTAATACGGTCGAGTGTGATTAAATCTATCATAATTAAAGCCCTTTGAGCTTTATTAGATTTTATCAATTCCGACCGTATTTGATCACCTCATAACACTCAAAGAATGATTCTTTATTACCAGTACTTATATTTTCATTATTTTCAGCAATTGTACAATTAAATATTACATTACATTTGAATTGTTTTACATCATAGAATTATTTAAGGAATGAGGAATCATTCTTTGAGAAGTATGAGCTATGTGATAATTTTGGTTGGGGCGTGATCAAATTCATTAAAGCTCGAATGGCTTTATGATAGACTTGATCATGCCCTGACCAATATCATTGGATTTTATAGTACAAAATTGATACATAGTGTTATCACAGGCAAAAACACTGAAAAATGTAGATGCATGTACATGTACCGGTATATAATTATCCTCATTTTTACAGCAGGACACCAGAAAAATACAGAAAAAGGTCAAGGTCACCCAAAAGGTCAAGATCTCCAAGAAGATCAAGATCGTATTCACCAAAGTTTAGAGTGAAAAAGCAGCATTATTCTGCAAAACCCAGGTATCCTGGATACTATAGAGGAAGAAGTAGAGGCTACAATCAACCATATGGAAGGTACCCAGAATAAACTTAAAGACAGAAATTCATTTGAAAGTAGAGAGAATTCATTTCTCTTCATTGTGCTGATTTTAAGGTCTTTCAATTTATTTGAAAGTTGCTTTAGTGAATAAATTTTCTCCATAACAATCATATTATGAATCATTTCAATGACCTAGTGATTATGCTGAAATTGAAGTGGAAATATTGTTTGATGATATGAAATTTTTTTTTTTAATTATGCCATTTTCTATTTAACAAGGTTTAAGTGTAATAAAACAGTAGTCACATTACTGTGGAATTATTTTTATTCATGTTGGTCACTGTTCATGGGTAGCCAAATTTTTACTGGTTCGTGGGGGCATAATTTTGTTGGTAAAAATTTTGGGATGATTTTGATAAATATTAAGCAAATGCTCGTATATACATTCGTGGGGGTGTAAATTCTTGGGCAAGGGTTACCCATGAAAGCCACGCACAATGATGATTCCACAGTACATATTTGGAATTTTTGTAAATATTTCATAAATCTGAGTAAAATGAAAGATAATCAAGCAATTATGTTTTCTTTGCACTGAAATCTTTTCCAGCATACTGTTTATATCATGAAAAAAAATATATTCTATACCAAAAAATTAATGAAGAATCTGTTCAGTGTCTCATTGCAGTTTTAATGATTCATATTTTGTTGATGACTATATTTCCATCAGGAAGCTTCCATTTGACAGACAAAAGCGATCTCCATTCAGAAGAGATTCCAGTCATCGCTATTCCAGATCCCGCTCCCCATCACCAAAGAAGAGGTCCCCATCGCCACCAAGAAGGAAGTCACCAGAATTGTCAACAAGACCCGCTAGGCCTGTCAGCTTGTGAGTGCATTTATCAACAAGAAGATAAAAATACTGAATGGTATCTTCTATACCAGTGCAAATCATTGTTTTACTTTTTGTAAATCTACTTAACAATTACCTAATTGTCTCATACATAGTATCCACTATTTATGGTCAAGTCCAAAATCAATACACATGTAATTGATTTGTTTGATGTACTCCGATTGATTCATCAAAATTGTCCCTACCTAAATTTAGGTCAAAGTACATCGAACATATTAATTACAGTATTAATGCTGGCCCAATATTTTATCAAAAGGGGGTGCCTATTATTAATAGGAGGAAATTTTCACCCTTTTGTAAATCATTTTCTAGATGCAACAGGAGTATTGCAGCAATATTATGTGTAATGTGGGTTGAATGGGATTGGACTAAAACATTTATTTATTTGGATATGCACTTACCTATGCTTTAGCACTTAGAAATATTCAAAGGTGTGAAAATTAATTTCACGTAACTTCTGGGATGTGTATTACACATGTTTGTGTACTGTACAATGGCTATTCAAAAAAGGGTCGAATTAAAAATCTTCATAATTGAACATTTTTATTCTTGAATTGATTTAATTCTTTCTTGTTGTGTACAGAGATGAAAAGAGAAGAGATTCTCACAGTATGGGATTGGGTTTGGGACGTCCAGAGACCTCTACTTTCCCCATCTCTTTAGGAGACCCATTCAGCAAATCCGCCTCATCATCAGAAGACCGATATAAATCATTCCGAAACATGTCCCCTGATAATTCTCTGTCAGCACTGGCCCCAGGGGTCATCGGAACAGTAACTGTGGCTCCGCCAAGTGTCAGGAGACCGCTATTATCCCAAAGATTCGAAAATATTGACGCAGAATATGTGGGCCCAGTAAGAGTGGATGAGAATATCTCTATTGGAATACACCGCACTGGGCCTAATCTTCGCAACACTCCGAACAAGCCTGTTGTCAGAGATTTTGATCCGTACAAATTTGTCATGTTAAGGAGACGAGATGAAGGGAAGAAGGCCATATTTGATCGTGAGGAAATTAAAATTTTTGGGTTGGATAATATCCTGGACGAACAGATTTATGACGAGAAAAGGACAATAAGTGTTGTTCCTACTGATGATCACAGGAGATCCTCTCGCTCTGACAGTCGACGGTCTCCAGACAGGTAGAATCTTAATAAATGCTCTCTTAATGGTTCAGTTTCTGTAAAATGCATGTACCAGGTATGTAATTTTATCAGGATAGCACTGAGTATTTTTATACAAATTTCAAAGAAGATGAAATTGTTTTCAGAGATAGACTTAGATTGCTTTTGTTAATATTAGACAGGACACACGTACTGTGAAATCTTCAGACAGACCAAGAGAACCCACTATCAGGTAATGATTTTAAAGAGAAAACCGTTAAAAAGAGTTCAACTGGAAAGTTGTTGGAATAAATGTACATGTATATCTTAATGTTTTCCAGAGTTTAATTATAGTTTAATTTTCCTAGTGTACTGTAACTAATGATGATTAATCATTTAATTTAGATAATGAAAAAGTTTCATTAAGGTGTTCCTGGCTACACTGATAATTTATTTTCTTATTTCTAATAATTAAAGCAATATCTACAGATATCTAGGAGGCAGTTGTGTTTAATTGATATTTGCCAATAGTATAATAACTGTTTTTGGAAGAAAAAAAAGCAATATCAAGATTTGATATGTTTGTGATATTTTATAGATTAAATCCAAAACCAGATCCTCGTTATGAGAAGTTGTTCCAAGAAACAGAGGCCTATGAAAGTAAAAGTATAAATCCCAATGACTTGCGCCATAATTTGATGAAGCGGAAGTATGATGACGACGAGGACAGTTATGATGCCAGGTAATTCTAAACAAAATCCCCATTCCATTGAATGTAAAAAAGTGTTTCACTAATTTCCAAAGTCAAAATTTGCTATGTTGTAATAGTAGTAATCTTCTGAAAATAGACTACTGATATTAAGGTTGTTGAATTAATGGGTCATGTAACTCATGTTCTTTTCGAAAGGGGAATTGGGAAAAAATACATGTAGTAAGGAAAAAAGAGTGGAGTGTTGAAAAAAAAATCTGTTCATCTGAAAGGGTTTTAATGAGTACAAGGCTATAAATAAGTCATTTCATTTTATTTTGCTTTCAAAGCGGTAGACTGTTTATCGATTAATTTAAGAATCATTGTGGATATCAGGGACGTAAACGGTGATGGATATTTTTTATAACGTAGTTGTCGAAAACAAGAAAAACACTATGAAAACATTTTAATTACCGGTACTTAAAAAACTATAATTCCTTTATTACTTTGAGCAGAAATATTTAGTCCTACATGTATATCAAAAATAGAATCAAGGCACAACTGTTACATATTTAATTATGGTCAGTGCATCAGCTACTGTGTAAAGTTCACCGTACAGTACATTAAGTACTTTTTCAGTAGCACAAAAATTACAGATTTTTTATACGAAATAGAAATTCATGGAGTTGCATTATCATAAGCTCATGAAATTATATGATAAAGTAATTTTTGCAATTATATCTACTTTCCTGCCCCACATGTACTCGCTTCACCCACAAAGTGTTGTCTGAAATTATCCGCTCATGTTTATTTTATTATTGTCACAGGTACTTGAGGACAGGATCAACCCCCCCCCCCCCCCCCCCCAGTATACAGACCCCTGGGACTTAATTAATTTTTTTTTTATTAAATTATCCTTATATTTCTAATCTAATTTATACATTCATTGCACAAAAATACCTAAAACAAACATTTTTAAAAAAATCAGATCCTCTACATATATAATAAAAGCTTGTATTAAATACAGAGAGGGTCTGATTTTTTAAAAATGTTTGTTTTAGATTAGATTTTGGGCAATGAATGAATAAATTAGATTAGAAATATGTCATAAAAGGATAATTTAATTTTTAAAAAGAGTAAAGTCCCGGGGGTCTTTATAATCGGAGGGAGGGGGAGGGATGGATGGGGGAGGGTCGGTCTTCTCCTCAAGCACCTTTGATTGTTGTGTGAAATTATTTACACCTTACTATATTTATGATGTACAAACACATATACATTTACATAGTAACCGGAAATTTTCATTGGGCCAAGGTGTTTTTTCAATATCATATTGTACCCTATAGGCACAGACTGGAGGATAGAAGAAAAGGGGGAAGAGACTACTCAGACAGAGACAGAAAGAAATCCTTAGGTGAGAAGACTTCCTGAAATCTCTGTTTTGTATTAAAAGAAAGCTACATAATACACAGAGCATTGCTTTTCATATGAAGAAATGAACATTCTTAATCTCAACAGCAATTGAAAAAGATGATTATTTTTATCAGATGAAAGGTTAGGCAAGAAATCAGATTCTGAAGAACTACCAGATTTTAAAAACCGCCCTGGTAAGTTCATGTCTTATGGATGTGAAATTGTTAAAAATTTTAACTTGTAAATTACTGGTAAATAATGAAAACTAAATCATAAAGTTAAGTTGTTAACACTACTAGATTTATTTGCCCTTTTTATTTCAGAGGTATATCTGATGACTGGTTTCTCTCACTCAGTGTTGTCAGCTGTTCTGCAGATTGTGTTTTAACTTTGAATAATGGAAAGTTAAAAGCTTGTTTCATTGTTACAGTGTGTTTTAATTTTTTCAGGGAAATACAAAGAAGCATGGAAGGAGAATCCTGAAATGATACCAAAGCATCCGATGTATTTTGAGGTATGGTTTTTGTTATTGAACAATACATGTACTTTCAGATTAATATAATTAATACAACAAAATCTAAAAACAGATGTACATATAATTCACTTTTCCCTCCAATTAACATTCAACTTGATGGCCCTTTTTAAGATTAGTCCTTTAGAACTACCTCATATGTTTGTGTCCTTTGCAGGGGCCTTTAAGATGCTTGGTTATAATCTGTCAAGTTGCATTCATATTTGTTTTGCAAAATGAAAAACTACAGAAACAAAGTTTTTATTAACGTATAAAAACAGCAAAAAATGGTCTGGCATGAGCCATGTTTACATAACAAAGAACTAAATACTGATTTATCTTTTTTCAGCATGATAACAGAGAAAAAGATGCTAATGCAAGAGGCAGGTTTGGATATAATCGATTTTTCCGTGGAGGAAACCGCAGGCCATACAGGGGAGGTTACCAACCTCGGGGATTCCGAGGACGATTTAGGGGAGGATTCCGAGGGCGTAGCACCGGGGGTTACAGACCGACCTCCAACTACTATACTTCCAGGAAAGATGGTGATGAAGATTATGATAAGAGATATGGATTTCATTATAAATCAGGTACATATATCAATTAGATTATCTTATACATGTAGTAGTTTTACACTTGTATGCCAAATATATGGCTAATAAACAAAGTACAGTTTTTTAAAAATTTTGTAAAAAAAATTATAGGAAATCTGAAGATTAATGAATGTGCTTCAAATTGTTATAATGGGTTGGGTTTGAACATGTCTTATTGTACACTAGTACATGTAAAATACTGTAGGTTTTAACATAACTAATAACGACTTACTAGGTTTTAATATCCTTTTAATGGGTAGTTTATATATTATTAAATGTAAAATCATTTTGCTTTTTAAGAAAAATGTGTTTGCTTTAACATTGGTTTTGTATTATTTATTTATTGTGTGATTACTTTGCTTTGTAAGATAAATGTACTTTTATATGGCTAGATGACAAGTCTTATGGTATTTTTGCAGATAAACGACCCAGAGACTCCGGTGAATGGAAACACGATTTATACGACACCATCGAAAGTGAAGATGGAGAGAAGACAGAGGACAAGTCGCACGAAGACAACAAGCCCTCTAGTACCACCACTACTTAGGTCGACAGAATAGTGACTATTGCATGAAAGAGTGACTACTAGTGACTACGATGATTACTTTGAAGGATTGAGACTATGACAAGGGAGTCCGAGTTCGATCTCTTCTGGAATGTGTCTCACACATAGGAATGTAAGAATAGTATGAAAGTATGACTGATCCATGTTAACAAGATTATTACACATGACTGCTCCTTAATAATGTGAGTACCAGTGAGTACTAGAGAGGAGAGTGACTATTGGCTTGCATTGACTAATATCTTTTGTGAAAAAGACTATCCTGACTATCCAGCATGACTCATACGATGGCATTACCTATATGAACCTTGTCATTAGTAAAATGAACTGTGCATCGGGATGCTTGGGACGGGAGTGTTTTTTACCTGCATTATATGGCTACATCATTTTAGTTACTGGGAATTTGCACGTATTTTAGGATGCATAGAGGTACCAGTACTCAAGCCATTGCAAAGTCATCTCGGAGCTTCAGTGAAGAACAATACATGTAGTAAGATTCTCTGTGTTCAATTCCAGTTTTACATTGTACTCTCAACATGTGATGTAATCCATTTTCTTCAGAGTACATGAACCAGTGCTTTACTCTTAATTTGTTGTCATCATTCAACAGATCTTTAATCTGTTGCTGTTGTACATTTGTATTTTAGTGTGCATAATATATATCCTTTGTGTATTTTCCTTGATTTTAGTAACTCTTTTCATGTTTTCTTGTAATAGCAAAACATAGGAAAAAAATATTTTTTTAAACATGTATCATTATCAAGATGTTAAATTCGTCTTTTGATGCCAAGTCTTTTTTACTGTCCATCGCTTGTTATCCAGTAGTCATTTGTAAATGTTTAAAGAAGCAGTATGTTTCACAACATCTGAAATGATCATTACTTTATTTATATGTGCACAAGGTTGTACATGTGTTTTACATGTAAAGTAGTGAGTGATTTTATCAGTCTGCATGGAAATTTCATGTCATGAATATGAACTGTGGAATCATTATTATTCGTTGGGGGGGGGTCAATGTTTGTGGGTAGCCAAAATTTTCGTGGACGTAATTTCGTTGATAGCGTAATCAGGATAATTTTAATGAATATTAAACAAATGATTGTGTATAGGTTTGTGGGGGTGTAAATTTGCATACAATAATTCGTTACACACGAAAGCTACAAACATTGGTCCACCACGAACAATGGTGATTCCACAGTATTTCAATTCTTTGAATGTTATTCTATGTTTTATAATTATAAGACATTAAAAATCGATTTGGAAAATTGAATGTGCTGGAGTGTGTTTGTCCTGTATTAATTGATTTGAGGGCTAATAGGATTTATGGGAACTTGTTTTACTAGCCCAACAGGGTTGTTTGAAAAAAAATGATCTGATCATTTATTTTTAAATGACATAATTAGTGTTGTTGATCTTTCCCAATAACGTTATGCTCATTTGTAATATTTACTATTTTTCATTTGTATTTTTTCACTTTTATTACTTCTTCTGTACACCCACTGGGTCAATTTCAACTAAAATTGATACAAAACATCCATTATATATAAATCTTAATTAAAATAAAAGAGTCATACCCCTTTTTCAAAGAGGAGATAATGAAAAAAGTAAAATTAGACAGGTCTCTTTATTTCATATTCTGGAGAATTACTTACCAGAAATGCAGAATTTACAAAAAGCTTCCTAGTGTTTTGAATATTCTTAACCATGTATCCAAATGTCATTGATTCTTCATTTTGCTCATATGCTTTAGAGGAGGATAGGTACCACTATATTTTTATTGAAAATCTTTCAGCCTTGCAAGAAACAATCTTTTGAAGGAATTACAAAAATTCAGCAATTGTATATAATAGATACACGCTGCTTGCATAAGGAAATGCGCAATTAAAAAAAAAAATTCTCCAAACTGAAGTACATTAGAGATTCATCTAGGTTTTTCACACATGGTTAAAATTTTGAAGTGTGTATGACTGTCTTATATTGATATTTCACCCTTTCTAAAACCTGTTTGATGCATGGAACAATGTGTTGAGAACCATTGGAAAGATTTTTATTAAGGCTAGAATTTTGTAAATCGACTCCATTCACAAGTGTGCCAATCCTGTGGGATACAACACCCAAACAAAATCAAGTTGATCAATTGAGAAATTTGAGCATGGTAGCCATCTATCCCCAGTTAATCCAGACAAGGAAAATAAAATCAGCAAGCCATTTAGAAAAATGATGAGATGAGCAAATACTTCTGAAAAATCCTATATTTTTATTTCTGCATGGACTTTCTTGTCTAACTGTCTCTTTTCCTTAAAACCGTATCTCGCATCGGTGTTAAAATAAAGTGAAATAATACATGTACAGTTGTTTAAAACATTTTTCAGAGAATTTTCCGTGTTGAATTTTGCATCAAATCTGCATTCTTTTTGGTTTAAAGGCACTTGCAGAGTTAAAACATATTCAAAATGTATCAGTAATATTTGAGGATTTCTTCTAATTTTCTTTGTTGAATTACGCACCTCTCCCTTGTTCATGATCAAGGTTTGAACAAATCTAAAATCTAGCATAATTAAAACAAGAGGTCCAGGGGCCACATCGCTCACCTGAGCAACAATTACCTTAATTCTGATCAAATTAGCATTACAGTACATGTATCAAAATATTTTGACTACTAAGTAAAGTAGATCTTGCTAAAAAAAAATTGAAAATCTGCCAATTTTTTATCCACCTCTTTTTTGGGGGTAAATACCAAGCTCCTTTTGTTGTTGTACCTGTAAGGAGATTTTTCTCTATTCCTATATACCCCCCCCCCCTCCATTTCGTAGCCCCACTTTTCTCTAGGGAATCATGGTTTCATCAAACTTAAAACTGCATAACCTGTGGTTTCACACTAATTTAGTACTGAGTTTTGGACCGAAACTTTCCCAGAATATTTTAAGATTTTCTCTATATATTCCTATGTAAAAATTCAAAACGCCATCACGGCCCCACCCTATCACTAGGGACTGTGATTTTGCAAACTTGAATTTACACTATCCGAGGATGCCTCTACACAAATTTAAGATTTTTTCTGGCCAAATAGTCTTTAAAAAGAAGATTTTTAAAGATTTTCTCTATATATTCCTATGTCAAAATTCATCCCCTATTGTGGCTTCACCATACCAGACTACCCTGGACTATTATTTAAACAAACTTGAATCTATACGATCTTGGGATGCTTCCACTCAAATTTGGGCTTTCCTGGCCAAATAGTTTTGAGAAGAAATTTTTTTAAAGATTTTCTTTATATATAAAAATTTATCCCCCATTGTGGCCCTGCCCTACCCCCAGGGACCATGATTTGAACAAACTTGAATCTACATCATCTGAGGATGGTTACACGCCAATTTGAGCTTTCTTGGCCAAATAGTTTTTAAAAGAAATTTTTTAAAAGATTTTCTCTATATATTCCTGTATAAAAATTTATCCCCCAATTGTGGCACCACCTTACCCCTTGGGACCATGATTTGAACAAACCTGAATCTACACTATCTGAGGATGCTTCCACTCAAATTTTAACTTTTCTGGCCTGATAGTTTTTGAGAACAAGATTTTTAAAGATTTTCTCTATATATTCCTATGTAAAACTTGATCCCCCCATTGTGGCCCCACCCTACCCCCGGGGACCATGATTTGAACAAACTTGAATCTACACTATCTGAGGATGCTTCCATTTTAATTTGAGCTTTCCTGGCCTAATAGTTTTTGAGAAGAAGATTTTTAAAGATTTTCTCTATATATTCCTATGTAAAAATCCATTCCCCCATTGTGGCCCCACCCTACCACCAGGGACTATGATTTGAACAAACTTGAATCTACACTACCTGAGGATGCTTCCACTCAAATTTTAACTTTTCTGGCCAAATAATTTTTGAGAAGAAGATTTTTAAAGATTTTCTCTATATATTCCTATGTAAAACTTGATCCCCCAATTGTGGCCCCACCCTACCCCCAGGGACCATGATTTGAACAAACTTGAATCTACACTATCTGAGGATGCTCCAATTTTAATTTGAGCTTTTCTGACCTGATAGTTTTTAAAAGAATTTTTTTTAAAGATTTTCTCTATATATTCCTGTATAAAAATTTATCCTCTAAATGTGGCACCACCTTATCCCCGGGGACCATGATTTGAACGAATCTACACTACCTGAGGATGCCTCCACACAAGTTTAAGCTTTTCAGGTCGAATGGTTTTTGAGAAGAAGATTTTTGAAAAATACCAACAAATTTTCAATAATTCTCAATTATCTCCCCTTTAAAGAGGGTGTGGCCCTTCATTTGAACAAATTTGAATCCCCTTCACCTAGTGGTGCTTTGTGCCAAATTTGGTTGAAATCTGCCCGGTGGTTCTTGAGAAGAAGATGAAAATGTGAAAAGTTTACAACGACGACGACAACGACAGACAACGGACAAATTGTGATCAGAAAAGCTCACTTGAGCCTTTGGCTCAGGTGAACTAAAAAAAAAAAGGATTTCTTTGAACACAGACATTTCAGGTCCATTGGTTCTTTCAAAGATTATGTGACTGACCCAGTGGTTTTAAATAAAACATTAAACATATAAAAAAAAAATTGCAGACACGCACGTGCATATCAAATATCAGAAAAAAAACACATGCTGTCAGCTTAGCTGAGCTTAAAACATTAACTTCAGAGACAATGTTCTTTTAAATTTTATTTTGATGACATTGTATTTACATACACACACAAAAAAAGATAAAAACTGACAAATTCATTTTAACCAGTCACACATCATTTAACTACATGTAGAACATGTATAAAGTGTACATTTTCTCCCCTGTCAACACATGCTCCACAGTCAGAAACACAAGATGAAACAGGATCACTTTCAACATGAGTCCTCACACATCACACCATCCACACACGCTAATGTCCTCAGCTACCACACACATCCTATGGGTGATCATTTCATTGGTTTTCTTGGTTGTCCCATCATTGGCCCCCTCATCATAGGACCCATGGGTCCCATCATTGGGCCCATTGGAGGCCGCATCCCAACTACAAAGACACAAGTTACAACAGTTTCAAGGTACTGCCATTTTCTTTAAGTGTTACTTATTAAATTATTAAATTGATCATATTTTCTTAAATGCATTTCAGCATACAATACCATACAAGCACTTTTTCCATGACTTACTAGAGATTTATTTCCTAAATTTCCAATTTTTTTTTATAAATACAATGAATATGAGATCATTTACCTGGCATCATACCCATAGGTCCCCCTGGTGGACCCATTAGTGGCATTGGCCCACCAGGCATGGGCCCTCCCATGGGCATTGGGCCCTGAGGAGGTCCTCCAGGTTTACCTGCTGTAATCAAAGCATAAGTCATGTGTTATCAATAAGTCATACATGCAAACAAAAAAAGAACATTAAATTTTCAAAATCAGAAAACACATTTCAACCAATACCAGCTGGAATATGATTTAGTTTTGTTGGATACTTAAGCTTTAAATACCGGTAACTGTAGTTATTGTGTAATAGAGGTTTACTCCTTCAAAGTTAAAAGAATAATTTAACTGAAAGGTTTTTTAACAAAAGGAATTGAATCTGATTGTTTGGATACTACATGGACCCGTATTATCAGTACATGTACAACACGGTACGGATATTGGGATGTCTGAATGTGATGCATTACCAGCTGGAGGAGGTATCATGGCACCACCCGGAGCACCCGACTGGAATGGGTTGGATGCTATTTTACCTGCTTTGAATGCTGCCGCTGTTTAAAATAAGAATAGAAAAAGGTTAGAAGTTGTCATAAAGCAAATAAATGATCAATAGTCAAATATGATTAACATTGCACAAATTAATTTTAATATGAATTTTCATCCTTGTTCTTGATGTGTTGTTAGTTACTTTGAAATTCTTTTAAAAAACACCAAAATTTGAACAAAGAATTATATATGATATGAATTTGGCCCCCATAATTCACCATTTTTTAAAGTGTTTTGGGAACAATAAAATCTTATGTTATTTTTTAGAAGAGTTGATATAAAATATATATTTCATCTATTTATTTGATTTATTTACACTCACTTGCAATATATGCTGTCAGAAGTAACACTATTTCTATAATTTAATCAAAATCTGTCAAAAATTGACATTTTGCTTACCTTTTAACGAATGGGAAATATAGTGCACATGCTTGAACAAGGAAAATTTTTTTGTCAGTTGCCTAGTTATATCTCTGATTAAATATTTTGTTTGTTCAAGCATGCGCTCTATGTTTTCTGAAAGAAAAACCGCTTGAAAACAAGCTGTTTTATGCTAAAAATGCAAAAATGGCGAGAAAAGGTTGTCTTTATGAAATCATATTTCTAAATTGTGGGCACTTGAATAAAAATGAACATAATGTAAAAACATCACATATCATATCTGTACAAAGAATTACAGTAAAATGACGATGTTCATTTTAAGGGGGCCATTTTAGGCCCATATCATATATAATCCTTTAGTCACAATGGCAGACATGAAACAGAATAAATGATAAATTATTACAACAGCAGTTCTGACTTGCACTTACTTGTGTCATCTACAAGTTTTTGTACTTGTTCTTCTAGCCACTTCTGGTAATATAATCTGACATTTTCTTTATGCTTTCTTCCATTGCAATGTGTTTTTCTTACTGATGGCTGGTTCATGAAATAAAAGCATTGAACAATCAAACTAATATACTATGAGCTATCTTATATATTTTACATATTCATCGGAATCCACAGCTTTTAATGGACAGATAACCTGCAAACTTCTAGTCTGAAAATATTTTGATGGACGACCAAAATTTTGCCACTCAAGTCCTTTTCTTCTGCTATTTTCGAAGACAAAAGTATGAAACATGACGTTATAATGTAGACTGAGCATGCAACCTTTTTACAGTCCAACTTTGGTTTATGATATTAGTAGACAGGTAGATCCTAATGTGTGCTTTTCAAATAAATTTTCTTCAACAAAAAATCAAACTACACTGTATTAAATCTACGCTCGATCCAACGGTCTTACCCTTTACATATTACTTATGGTTCTTATGGATATAGAGCAAATAGATGGCTGTGCTCTGCGACTATCGATGTAACGTTAAAAAATAGTAACAATGGCTCTCATAGAAAGAATAATCTTACCGTGACCGGGCTACGCTCAGGTCACAGTAAGAATTCGTCCTATATACTTGCAATGTAGCAGCCGCGAACCAGATCAACTTCGCGTCAATTTTAAGTCTGTTAAAAATAATTTGTAGGGAAACACATTTTTATACATTGCAAACCTTTTTGAACATGCATATATAGTTAAGTCCACAAAATATCCATGTAATGACTCGTACTGAGACATTTTGTTAAAATGCACGTTTGAATTTGCCCGCCATTTTGTCTGAAATCGCACTCGGAATGTCTCAGATTTTTTTCATTAACATGGCGACCATAAACAGGGAATTTTGAAACGTGATGTTAAAAGTGGCAGTGATTTTGTTGCAAAAACAGTTAATGTGGTAATATCAGCGAGAGGCGGGCGAAGCCCACCCGCCTAGCGAAGCGAGGATTAATGGTAACATGTATATATAAAAAAATCATTGAAAAATGAAAGTTGAATCAGGGATACTAAGGCCAAAAAAATTTTCTTCCAGCCATGGGCGCCGCCATATTGGCAGCCATTTTGTTTTTAAAAAGTTAATTCAATCATTGTTTGACCGGTACTTATCGATGTTTGTTTCCCCTAAACTCGGATAAAATGTTCCAGTATTTAAATTGAAGGTAATTTGAATCAAAAGAAATAAAAGAGGACACGGGATAAGTTTCAACAGTGCTTCAGTCAAGAAACACGACTAGTTCTATGTATGTCTTACCAAATTATCAGATGGAAAATAAAAACGTTAATATCAAGGAACTGGTCTTTTAGATACTGAATAAAGTATTCAATTTTTATACTGCGGCATTTGTATGACTTAAATTGATAAACAATGAAAGAAGAAATAAAAAAAAAGTTTGGAATAACGTAACTCTCTTCGGCTATTTCGAAGACAAAACGTGTATTACGTTTGAAACATGACGTCATAATGTAGACTGAGCACGCGACGTTTCGTCAAACTTTGGCTAATGCTTTGAGTAGGCAACCAGGCGGATCCTACTGTGTGCATTTCAAATTAATTTTATTCTACAAAAATCAAACTGCTCTGTGTTAAATCTGCGCTCGGTCCAACGGTCATACCATTTACATATTAACGTTGCAAAAACAGTTAATGTGGTAATATGGGATTATAAAAGAGAAACATTGAAGGCATTTGAGACCAATCGTATGAACATTTAGGCGAGATACAGTGCGATGTAATTTTTTTATTTGCTACAAAGCGAGTATATGGGACGAATTCTATCGTTAAACCGGGTCCGTAGGACATCTGTCTTTTTAACGATAGAACATTCTATGTATGGCTCTCAAACATTATAACATAGTCAATACACATTAAATAACCAATTGAAACACAGATACTTACTGAATCATGTGTGAGATAGGTGTCGCAGTAGTCACAGTAGTATCTGAAATCACAAAAGAATGCGGTAGACATTAGACAACATGTCACCGTAGCACAATGAGACGTGCATCTAACGTTATGCTACAACATCCGTTATCGCCGTCGGTTTTTAATGATAAACTGATTTTCTGTATAACAAGTAACTGTCTATGTCAAACATTCTTAACAAGATTGTACTTACTTTGGCATTTTCAGACATAAACTTGTTGAAAAAAAGTGAAACGATGCGAGCACAAAACACCGGAAGTTCGACACACAGACATACAAGTAAATGTAAGTTTAAAACCTTAAAAGCAGTGTCGTATAATCCGATAAATTCCGGTATATTGCAATAAAGCGATTTGTTATTTTATTTGATGGAGAACTGTAAATTAAAAGAATATGTACTGAAACGTACACGACAAGCAAGCATATATCATAATAATCAAAATAAATCAAGATAAAGTAATGCAATGAAATATGTTACGGTGTGATCTATAAATTCTGAAACTCCTCTGAGTGCCCATTACAGTTTGATTAATAGAACAAATTAAAAGTACCAGAAATTCGTCAATGAATATGATTTAATTGACCATGTTGACGTCTTTCGTTTTTGGAGGCATAAGAAGATCTTTTTTAATCACAAACTGTAATTGCACAATGCTTTACACTTTCTGCTTGCTTCTTTTTCCACATTTCTTTCAATTAGCAGCTTTAACATTTAAAACTTTAAGGTTTTATTTAATATGAACTCGATCATTTAATAACATGAAATGAAAGATCCCCGCCCCAGGTTTGCACCAGGGTTACATGTGTTACATTAAAAGTTTAAAATTTATCAATTTAAACTTAACAGTTTTAAAACTGTTATAGTTAAGTTTAAATTGATAAATTTTAAACTTTTAATGTAACAGTAATGATTAACATGAATTCATAATTCATGATATTTTTGATTTTATATTTTGGATTAATTCTAATATTCAATTAGGATTTTCCTCATGTAATAGTAAATTTTATTTTATTTTAGTTTAAGAATATCTACTATTTCGCACAATTTCCTTTAAGTATTTTTCTGAAAAACAGATTTCTGTTCCCTTTGTTAGCTAATTCATTCGCACATCTTTTGTAAACTTAGGATGACATTCCCAGCTGTTAGATACTAAGAAAAACATTCTTATTTCGGTTTCTTTGGAGGTAAATAAAGATTAATATTTCTTTCTTTATATATTGAATAAATACATTGTATGACCCTCACTGGTTTTCTGTCTATTGCCTGGGTTACAACACACTTTCCATCTTGCGGCAATCAAATAAAGACAGTTTTATTTTAATTTACGGATTTTATTTTGATTCAATCAGGTGCTGTGGAAGCAAGTTTCTTGCATTTAGACACAGGTTGATCCTTGAGCTAATTTCCCCAAACAATTAGTCACGACGGTGAAAACCAGTGTGTGACACATGTATGAGTAACGCAGCAGTAACTCATCTTCTGGTCTCAGTCTTAAAGAGAATGAAACTTTCTCCAGTATTTTCTCGAACCACATAACTATTCTCAGGCACCAGAGACATAAATAACATGTTTCTGCAGGCACGTCATGCGCGGATCTAGAGGGGGGATCGGGGGGGTCCCGACCCCCCTGGAAAATGAAAATTTATTAAATTTACATAGTAAAATTATCGCGAAAATATGCCTCGGACCCCCCCCCCCCCTGGCAAACACAATTATCCTTCGGACCCCCCCTGGAAAAATTTTCTGGATCCGCGCATGCACGTAGCATCGTTTTTGAAAGTTGGGGGGGGGGGCATCGAAATAATCATGAAATTCCTAACCCGTATTGGGGGTGGGGGGCATAGCTTTCCTATAAATTAATATAACATCAATTTTCACTGTTAATTTCCTTCCTTTCAATTAATTTCTTTTCGCCAACTTTGCACAACACGCTGTCGCACTAACACACAACATGCTGTCGCATCGACACACAATACGCAGTTATATATTTAACGAATAAAAAGAAGTAATTTAAGGGAATTAGGTTAACGGGAGAAATAAACCTATATAAGTAAGCATGCTAAGAGTTAAATAAACTGGTAATAAACAACAGTCAGATATACAATATGGCTGGGAACACGGTGCATGTTGTTCGGTTCGAAAACCTACATCTAATAATAATTCATTTATTATACATCAGAGAAAACGCACAATTACTATTTTCTTAGCCTAGTTCCACAGGCACCTGACGTTATAAATTTTCTTATAATAAAAACAAACAAAGAACACGTCAGGAATTATCATCTCATAAAATCCTTTCTAAGACACAATGAATTTAAACGTTTTATGTTTTCCCCAATCTGACTGTTGTTTGTACGTTAGCACTGATTCTAAGACAATGTCAATTACCTCAGTGAATGAAACATCGCAGGTTTATTAAATCGCTTGTTATATACTGAGTAGTTGGTTTTTAGCAATGTTTTTCCGACAAGGGTATTTTATTTTTATTATGAGAAAAATTTATAGCGTCAAGTGCTTGTGCCTAGTTCCAAGAAAAGACCACGTGGTGAGCACGTTGTTAGATACGCAATGTTTGACAATAATGTTCAAATTCTTTAATGCTATTATTTCAAATTTATTTTTTGGAGGTCAACTGGCTAATGAGATTTAAATAAGTTTAAATATATGATATAAAGTTATGCATTTCACATAATTATGTAAAATACATTGAAGATTTTAAAAATAAAATGTAATGCACATACATGTATGTGGCAATTGACTTTATTAAATTTGCTTAAATATTCACGTGTAGAAATGCTTGATATACATATTTCAAGATTTTTATGTAGCAACCTCTAATGATACAAAACCTATCATAAGTTATATAAAGTTGCAAATTTAATACCCACCTGATTTACCGTAACATTTCAATGATTTTTGGCTGCATGTAATATTTCATGTTTAAAATTTCATCAGATTTTAAATATTTAAACATAGCTCCTCATCTTAAGGATATTAAGTAAGGGGATTAACGTGGTCTTAAAGTCGCTACGACCATCCGGCCCTCCTTTTCTTCACTTCTTCTATCGATCGAATTAACATATTTTGTTTGTCTATGAAAAAGATGAATAGGCGCATTTACTTCATGATATGCCAGTGCCTGTGTATTTATTAAATATCATCTGTCATCCCTGACTTTGAATATCCATCATTGTGTCATAACCTTACAGAACAGGCAACATGTCGAAAACAAGTCTTATTCCTTCCCATTCGGGACGTTTCACCTCTTTCCAGGGGAGGAGAATGATTCGGAAAATAATTTGGAAAATTCGAAATCTTTTACGCACACGTATTTTAAAATATTTATATGTTTAAAATATGCCAAGCTTCTGTTCATCATATACATTTTGCTTCTTTTAAGGGATAAAGAATCATTCTTTGAGCATTATGTGGTGATCAAGATCAAACCTATTAAGGCTCGAAGTGCTTTATGATAAATTTGATCACCTCCTAATATTCAAAGAAGGAGATCTTCTTACTTATTTTAACATAATTTTCAGCAATTGTGCGAATAAATATTAAATAAATAATAATTATATCAAAATAGTCATTGATGAAATGTATTTGGACCTTACATTAGAAAACCGATTCGTGGTTTCATCTCTGACAAAGACATTGGAATTTGTAAATCTTTCTTCATATTATTCTTAAAATCTGTCACCTATAAAGATGCTAAAATGAGATGCAGTTATTCTTTACCGTTCAAAGACAGGTACGAACGTAAAAGGGTTAAACAATGATTTATTCAGAAGATAAATGGATACTAAACGGCTAAATGCTTGACTGGACTTGCAAATATATATGTGCTCATATAGAGCTGCTTTTCTAAAGAAAAAATCCCTTAATTTTTCAAATGCAAAAACGTAATCAACATGCATCATCTCAATGAATATACTGATACAAGTAAATAGATGATAAAGCGTACACATTTCCTGCACATTGGGCTTTATATTACGTCGTATTGAAAAAGTGTCCAGAAAGTATGTGTGCCATCTGTATTTCCAGAAATGTCGAATCTTGTGCCAGAACTTGGTGTTGTTACAGTACATGACCATTCATCTCCATCACGTGTCATTTTTGTATCAGACGCCATGGCTTTCACGACGAGTGGAGACTGAAACCGACAGGTAACCGTTGTATTAGCAGGCAACTGAGCTGATAGAGGTTCTATCAATTTGCAGCCGTATGTTTGGGCTTGGGGGTACGCTTTAGGGTATCCTGGACAAGGATCTGCCGGTTTTGTGCACTCGATAAGAAAGCAAGCCATATTGTGATACAGATCATCATCCCCATCCACCCTTTGACACATCAGTTCTAATTTGTAAAAATCCGTAACAGGAAAACAAGCTTTTATATTCAAGCTGGTGTGTGTGGCCGATACCAAACAATACTTTTCATAATTCCAAGAGAGCTTTTTAGTTGCAGGTATAATTTTCGCAAGAGTGGGGATATTCCGATTTGTGACAAATGTTTTGTCCAAGTGCCCATCTTTACTTCTGATTTTCACCGGTAGACGATTCTTTTCCGTCTTTGAAAATCCATTGTCAAACGCCTCGAGATTTATTCCACACATTTGCCCATTGTTTTGTGGATATGGATTGTACTCTTTGGAAACATTTGAAAACTTAATGACATAAGTCATCAATGATTGATAAGTTTTCTCAGTCTTATTAATTTCACCAAAAATAGTTAAATTATATTTTCCATTAGATGGGGGTAGAATAGAAATAGAAAATTCTTTCGATTTCTCTTGTCGAAGGAAAGTGAAGTTATCGCAAGGCATACCGGTATTCATATCATAAAAATCTGATGTTATGACGCAAAGAAGTCCATCTTTATCTCCGATTATTATTTCAACTTCATCGCGAGCCTCAACAATGCTCTCTTTGTGGGTCAGTGGAAAAACATTCCACATCATTGCGCTGTAATCAAGTTTTAGTGCTTTGTTGTATGTCTCTAATGAAATTGGATTACCAAGAAGTTGCCATGTTTTGGACACACTTCCCTCATTGGACTGCCATGGGAAATGATCAGTTATAAAGAGTTTTGGGTCAGTGAAAAAATAAAAGGTATTTAGGCTTTTCTGAAATTTTCTGTTTTTGTCCACATATCCAGCACCCCAGGTACATTCAACGAACTGCCATTGTCCGTCCACTCGTACCACGTTCCATGCATGATCTGTCTTTGTCAATGGTGTAAAAGGATTTTCTGCTGAATAACTATATCCTTTGGAAAAACCAGCAATAACTTTCACAGGAAGACCAGCTATTCTGAAATGAATAAAGGTGCATGCACCAAATTGATAAACCAACGGATAGGCGATTTCTAAAAAGAATATCTATTGCAGTAATAGTAAAATACATCCTAATTGCAAAGTCATGTGGCCCGATAAAGTATGACTGTTCGCTCAGATATTATTATTAATCTTAGAATGTCATATTGATGCCAGATTCATTCTGACGGCATTGCTCTCGATTTTGATTTTACAGTAGGCTACTTGGTAAATATTACAACAGCAAAAGTTAAACATGAAAGGATAAAAAAGGTAAAACCTGATCCCCTGTCATTTCAGGTATTTTTCTACAAGAATTGTGGGTATTTTAAGATCTGTATGATTTACTTCCAAAATCACGGAACTCTGCACATGTGAATACTCGGTGCTTTTGGATTTTATACCTAGCATCCAATATTAAAGCATTGCCGGAATCCACGGGTTTTCTATTTGTTACACTGCTTTCAACAGTTGAAAACAATGGAACGGATAAAAAAACCTGTGGGTTCCGACGAAGCTATTAAAGCAATTACATGAAACTTTATCTAAAAATGATGTTTGCGCATAAATAAGAAATAAGAAAGCGTACTCAAATACTTACGTGCATAATGCTTCAAATAGATTAGCGTATCCACTGCAGACAGCTTTTCCCGCTTTAAGAACAGATTTAGCATCCATGCTACCATAGTGACCACTAAAGAATGCTTCGGTGTCATATCTAACTCAAAAAATGAACAAGGGTAATCAGTATTGGACAAAAATTCAAGTTTGCCACATTGATATTCTTTAAATAGCTATACTAGTCATTAACTTTAGGAGAGAGAAGAGTCTTTTCTGGTTTTCGACCAGTCAAAAGTAAATTTGATGTTCATTAAATCAAGATGAAAGGAAATTAAAATATGATATTATTCTATTTTTTTTACTATCATGCATGTTGGCATAAAAAAAGTAATCAAAGTTAAGAATTTAACAAGGACTATATTTTTGACGGAAAACAGGCGTCGGAATATATAACACATTTTTGCAATTCAGAATTGCTGTCGATTCACGAGTCTATTTAGCATTTTTAAAACTATTGTGAACTAATGATATTAAGATACTTGAGTTTCAGAATATGTTTTTAAAATATGATTTGCCTATCGAATTACATTCTTATTAGCTTTTTTAAAGCATTTAAAATTACAAATCTATGCATAGAATTAAAAAATCGGTTTCGTTTCATAGGATCAAATTTGATTAGAAACATTAAACTCTAGTCATTACCTACTGAGTATTGATTTAAAAATCAATAATCTATTCGTACTTATATAAATCTACATGTATCTAGTTGGGGAATACATGTTTATTTAGAATTATAGCATCTGTTTTATTATTGTGTTTATATTATTTATCGGGATTTACCCATCTTTAATTCTTCATACGTCAGGTTAATTTCATTAACGAGTTGTAATGTATATTACATATGCTCAATGAAATAAGCCCATTATTTATCAAATTGATTTAATCTTATTCTATTTAGAAATAGGAACAGTTATCGAGCAATATGTATTTTTTTAAGTTATACGTACATGTACAAATATTTCAATAAATGTGACTGTTTTCCTTAATAACACGTTAAACAAACCGAAAATTAAATTTCTTTATTAATTTAGCTTTAGAAACAAAACCCTCGTCATTTTTGTGCACAGACTAAGAACTTACGCCTACCCATTAGCAGGCATAGATTTAAACCCAAATTTAGTCCCGACTAAGTTTCCGACTTTTTGTGAAACGCAACTTAGTCTGGTTTTGAGGTTTAGTCCCTTATTTAGTCTGGACTAAGCTTACGCCTGGACGTAGGCCTTTTTGAGAAATGGGCCCCAGAGGCCATGCTTCGTAAGCGTTCTATGCATCAAAACTAAAATCGCACATTCAAGAAACGAATTGAATTATTTTTAATATTCAACGTTGGTCAAATCTTAACGTCCTTGTGCACTATAAGTAAGTTTCCCGTAAATATATCCACTCTGTACGTAATCATTTAATATTATTAAACAGTTTTAATTTATAAGTATGGATTGATTAAAACAATATCTTTTTTTAATTGAGATCAAAATTAAAATTCATTCTTCCCAAATGAAAGATTGAATTGCTAGTAAGCATGAAATCAAAATGTATACCTTATATTGTTTGCTATCCAGATGAAGAGAACACGAGCTTTCTCCGAGTCGAGTTTGGCTGATTTCAGCAAATAGTCAGCTAACGTATTGATAGATCGTTTTACTTCTTTGGGTGCCTTAGAAAAGATACATGTATATTAAATACGTTAAAAATCCTTAAATTTCTTTAAAGAGGTTCGTTCCTCTGTTTTGGGGTGGACATTTTGGGTCACCTCTAGTCTGAAAATTATCTTTTATTAATTCTATTTATCAATTTATATTTTACAATGCAAAATAAACCATATTAGATAAAATAAATTACATATTTACAGAGTATAAGGGACTATCTTTCGAGACGGACGGTTTTTAAGAAGAAAGTGAACATTTTTCTTTACATGTGCCGTATAACTTTAGCTTCCTTATTTTCAGTGCAGACCAAATTTTCAGATACTAGTAGTTTGTGCATTGGAATATTTTCGAGTTGTTTCAAAACACATAAGTTGTATCGTAATAATTTTTCAATATTTTTTTCTACATATATTGGCTTATTAAACTGATTTTTCATAAATTAGATTATCTTATGCCATGTCTCTTTTACATCATTTACCTAACTTTCGGTTTTATTCTCTAAATTTATACGATTTTTCTGACAAGTCTATTTTGATTTGAGAAAATGTTTGAAAGTTTTAAACAATCAATTAAGTGGAGAAATTGCAAATTTTTTCATTACGTGAATTTTGATTTTATTGATCTTAAATTGTATAAATTTATATTTGATACCATGGTTCATACCATTAAAAAATTATAGAGGGAAAAGCGATTTATATGCAATTTGCACTGAAAGTGCAGAAAGGCCATATTAAATACACCGTAGCACCGAAACAAGCACACATACCCTAAAAGTTTGTTTTGAATTTTGTTAAAGCTAAGTGTGTAGATTTTTAAAACATACTTAGAAAAACCTTTAAAACACTTTTGATCGCAGGATCCAACGTCCTTAAATTGATTATCAATTAGTGGAAGACATGTACACAAATTACAATAAACATGTGCATTAAAAACTGATATACCAAGAGCGCATGTTGATCTATCGCGGTAAAGTCCTCCTTTTTCCTGGTCAATACTTTTTCGCCTCTGCTTTTTTTTCTTGGTGATGTTTGGTCTTGCTCATGTTCTCTAGTCTTTGGCTTTCCTTTCTTAGACCGTTCGTAGAGTTTGCTGTTTTTGTTGATAGTCCCTGTGGAATATTCTCTAGGACTAACTTTAACGGACGCACAACATCCCATGATTGGTATTGATTGGTAACTATAATCCGGGACACTTGCTTTACAATGAATGACCACTTTCGCTTTCCAGCTATTGTTAGGACTTCCTTACTTGGAATTGATTTACTGTTTGATTTATAACCTTAAAATTTATGATAACAAAGCCACCAGGTTGTCGCACATGATAGTGTTACGGGGACATGTAATCTTATACCAGGGACGGAATATCGATTTAACTCTAGTAGACTTTTAAATTTATGATTCATATCTGCTGTTTGAAGTATTATATTATGAAATATGATACTTATACTAGTACTTATTTGATATTTTGACGGATAATGATTATATAATTCTTGTTAAAAATGCTTGAGGCTTAAAATTTGGCTTCTAAAGCAAAATAAAATAACGATTTAAAATGGAATATAACTAACCCTCCTTCATAG
Source organism: Magallana gigas (assembly GCF_963853765.1). Lineage (NCBI taxonomy): Eukaryota > Metazoa > Mollusca > Bivalvia > Ostreida > Ostreidae > Magallana > Magallana gigas. The sequence continues at coordinate 27,218,101 of NC_088857.1, read as the reverse complement.
ACGTTTTGGTAACACACATACCGCGAACTTTTCGGCGCCTTGAACAACATTAAAAACTCCAACACGCATAAAGTTCACCATTCTAACACTTGTTAGACATACAAGTCAAATAAAAGAAATTACGTTACTTTAATACGTTGAAACATAACGGCAATCATGCGCGGATTCAGAAAAAAAGTTTTCGGTTTGGTTTGGGGGTTGTCCGAGGGATTCCATTGGGGGGGGGGGGGGCGAGGCATATTTTCGGAAAAGTTTACTATATATATTACAGATTTTATAGACTCCCTGATCCCCCTCTAGATCCGCGAATGGCATTTAAAATACCTAATCTATACATGTATACACATGCACAACTTTTGCTTTTCATTCTTTTTACCCAAATTTACCGGAAGAGTTACATTTGTATTGCATTCAGAAGTTGGAGTTCTATTCGCTTTTCGCTATTCACTATTCGAATAGCAAATAGAATTCTCTGGTCGGTTCGCTATTCAAATCATTTGTATATGTATATCACAAAAGAAACAAGTTTGAGTAAAAGATAATTTTAATTAATATATACTGTGAAATTGTTGCAATTCGTTGAGGCTATTTTCGCAGATTTCTTTTTTGAAAGGCTCTTACATTTTATTGTGGATTTGCTTGTATCAATAAACAATAAAACTGCGTTTTCTAAATCGTTAAGAGAGTAAATTCGAGGCAAGGGATACCTATGAGAAAAATAAGATAATGCGAATTCTAAAAAAAATTGTAACACAAAAATAGTAATTTTAATAAATGTGATATGACAATGAAGGAAACGAAGGCTATTGAAACACACAAAATGGTTTGTGACTAATGAAAAAAATATATAAACTTTAATTATCCCTCTCTGGAAACTTTAAAAGTAACTTGAGGTGAAAATGAACAAAACAGTTGAATGCCAACTGGCCAATGTGGAATTAAATATATTACACATCTTCATCTTCGCAGGTCATAGTTGCACAAGTATATGGGTTTTTTTTAAATTTACACCAAATCACTTTAAAAACAATGTTTAAAAACAATGCTAGACAAAGTACTTAATTGTTTCAAATGAAAATATTACGCAGCCAATCAAATTTTACCCAAATGTATTGAGTGCCCACATTTCATACATTCCAAACAAAAATTAAGATGAGTTGTGTTTTATACAAACATGTCCAGGTACATTTCTTGAATAATCTTTAAAATGTAGCGAAACTGAATGTCATAGTTCTATATGTGCTGCCCTGTACAAAGTTCGAAGATATAAAATATCCATGAAAGCGGAAGAAATGGTAGCCTTTCTGAATGCAAGCGACTATTATTACTTAAATTGTCTTTTTAAACCTTACCCAGTAAATAGTAATTACTTGTATGTCATTTCCCTCTGTTTACAAGTTAACGTATTGTGAGAATCACTATGAATATTGAAAATAAAATATTTAAGAAACCTGAGATTGTTTTGATAATTCAACGTCGTGTCTGAAACATCCATAATCAATACAATAACAATTTTGAGAAATCTTAATTTACCGAGTTATTTCCCTTTTCATGATCAGAATGATTCTTATCGTTTCTTCATTGATATATGTATATAATAAACCTTTTTGAAAATGGTCGCAATATTTCTCTTTTCAATTTCTCCCTATTGCTTTTAAGGTTTATTATGTCGGCTAAAAATACTTTTTTTAAAATCAGCGGGGAATTTGAATTTTAAACGACATGATCATGTTAAAAAGTTGCTTTGAGTGACTTACTGATGATTTGATAAAATAGTAAAATAATGTGAGAAAATATATTTTCCTTTGTGTATTTCCGTAAGAGATCTGCTTAACTTTGAAAAGAGTACCAAATGAAGGTAAATTGTCACAATATGTTATCTCTTGACTGTCAGTGTGTTAACAACCCCTGACCTCTTTTATCTACAGAGGTTACCATCCTTTGCATGAAGTACAATGTGATTGTTACTACTTTGAAATTGTAAAAAGTAAAAGCAAAGTGGTCGGTCCAACAGGAAAATTATATATACAATATTTTAACAATATATGACTAGACACTACCCATACACTGTTACTGCTATCATTTTTTTTTTTATTTATGTTTTTAGCGAAGAATTTTGTTACTATTTTCATATTGACGTAGGAAATAGTTTGATAAGAAAAAAATGACATTTTACATCAAATATTCCATCAACTCCAAAAACATGCATTTAAAGTGTTATATTATTTCAAATTCATACAGTCTGGAGTAGGAATTTCCACCATCTATATTTCCAGAAATGTAAAATGCGGCACCGCAGCTAGGTGTTGTTACAGTACCTGACCATTCATCTTTATTTTGGGTCATGCTTATTTTAGCAACCATTGCCTTCACGACAAGTGGAGACTGAAACCGACAGGTAACCGTTGTATTAGCAGGCAACTGAGCTGATAAAGGTTCTATCAGTTTGCAGCCGTATGTTTGCGCTCGAGGATACGCTTTAGGGTATCCTGGACAAGGATCTGCCGGTTTTGTGCACTCGATAAGAAAGCACGCCATATCGTGATACAGATCATCATCCCCATCCACCCTTTTACACATCAGTTCTAATTTGTATAAATCCATATTCGGAAAACAAGCTTTTATATTCAAGCTGGTGTGTGTGGTTGTCACCAAAGAGTATTTCTCTTTACTCCAAGGGAGCTTCTTAGTGGCAGGTATAATTTTTGCAAGCGTGGGGACGTTTTGTGTTGTTGCAAATGTCATATCGACGAACCCATCTTCACTTATAATTTTAACAGGCACTCGATTATTATCTTTCTTTAAAAATCCATTGTCGAACGCTTCAAGATCCATTCCCCACATCTGCCCATTGTTTTCCGGGTATGGACTAAAGTTTTTGGAAACATCTGAAAATCTGATGAGATAAGTCATCAGTGATTGATAAGTGTTCTCAGTTCTATCAACTTTTCCATAAATAATTAATTCATACTTCCCATTTGAAGGCGGTCGAATAGCAATCGAAAATAATCCAGATTTTTCCTGCCGCAAAAAAATAAATTCATTGCAAGACAGTCCAGTCTTCATGTCATATATCTTAGACGTAGTACCGCAAAGAAACTCATTTTTGTCTTCTATTTCGATAACAATTTCTTCATGAGCCTGCACGATGCCCTCTTTGTGCGTCAATGGAAATACATTCCACATCATTGCACTATGTTCTAATTTCAATGCCTTGTGGTAGGTCTCAAGAGAAATTGGGTTTTCAAGTAGCTGCCATGAGTTGGAAAATCCTTCTTCCTCAGGATTCCAAGGAAAATGGGCATTAATAAAGTGTTTTGGTACTGTAAAAAAGTAGAACGGTTCGAGTTTTTTCTGAAATGAGTTGTTTTTGTCCAAAAAACCAGCACCCCAAGTACACTCGACAAAACGCCAATGTCCGTCAATGCGAACAGCGTTCCATGCATGATCTGTTTTTTTCATTGGTGTAAATTTATCTTCTGGTGAATATCCAAACCCTTTTGAAAAACCAGAAATAACTTTCACAGGCAGACGAGCTATCCTGCAATAATATCAAACAGTTGATAGTTAATTCATTTTAAATCTAATTATTTAGCATGCTATTACCAAGTCAATTTATCATTTAAAATACATAAAATATAGTAATATAACGACATCAATATTTCTATGTATCTAAAAAGAAAAACAGTTTTGACAAACGTAAATTTGTGGATAATTGTCATAAACATAGAAATTATGAATGTTTGATTAAAGTAATCGGTTCAACAACAAAATTCGATGGTTGGTAAATAAAGATTAAACTTCAATACTCTTTTATCCTTTAAATTAGATGAAAACCCCCAAAATAAACAGGTTCTTCTTAGATCAATCTTTCTTGTGTAGAAATTATATGTTAAAAAAAAATGACGAAAATGTAATCATTGAATTAAAAAAAGCTTTTGGAGCACTCAAACTTTATATATAATCAAACCAGTTTTCATCAAATCTTGTGTTGCACGTCGGAAACTAAAATCAAATATAGTTAACACAAAATTTAGGCAAAATATTGAAATACTTGCGTGCACAATGCTTCGAACAAATTAGCGTATCCACTACAGACAGATGTTCCCGACAGAAGGACAGATTCAGCATCAGTTCCACCATACTGGCCACTAAAGTAACCCTCTGTGTTATATCTACCAACAAAAGCAGTGCTCATGTATCCAACGAATAGGTATAAAGATCGACAAACCTAGCTTTTCAGAGCCATATGAATAACTTTATAACATTAAACTACGATAGTACACAACAGAGAAGCCAAAACTTTCTTTTCTATAAAATTTTCTTTCAAATAAAATCTTAAAATATTCAAACTATAAAAAAATGTGATTTCACAATTTTACCCGCATCGCCTCACAACTACTACTTTTAGGAGTTTAAACGAAATAGTCATAATGTTGTAAAATTAAACAACATTGAAGAGGGGTAAAAAAAGGTCAAGAATAACAATATACAAAGATGAAAATATCAACCTTATGTAATCTGCTATCCAAATAAAGATAACGCGGGCTTTCTTCGAGTCGGAATTGGCTGGGTTAAGCAAATAGTCTGCTAGCGTAGCGATAGACGTTTTAACTTCTTCAGGCGCCTAAAAGCAACATGTTTTTATAATATCACATCTTGTAAAATGCAAAACTCGTTGACTTGAATAAATAGAATAACTTTGATGATAGGAAAAATAATAATGTGAAAAAAGTAACTACCGAAAGTGCATGTTGATCTATTGCGGTGAAATCCTCCTTTATTTCTAAAGTAATTTGGGTGGATACTTCGTCATCCATGCTTTCTCTGAAATTGTCGGAAGTGTTGGAAATTTTTTCCAATTTGTGTTCTTTTTGTTCTTTTGTAGTTTCATTCTCCAGTATATCGGGACTATTTAGGTCTTTAGTCGAAAACTCTTTGAAAGATTCGTTATTTTCCTCACCTAATTACAATTACATATACTAGTATATATAAAATAAAAAACATAAGTAATGCAAATCAAAAAAGACATTTAAGAGATCATTTGTTGGCTTTTCTTACCATGTTCAGTATTTTTTTTTAATTTCAGTGTTGGGGACATTTTCTGTTTTTGAAACCAAATCCAATGTTGCACTCGACGAATCATTAGGAATCACCTCCTTATTAGCCAAGGATTCTTCGTCATCTTCTTGTGTTTCATTTTGAGTTTTATTACCTTCATCTTTATTCACCGATACAGTTTCAGACAGTACTTCTTCGTCTCGATTAATTTTTCTTAAGTCTTCATAACTGCTGATTAAATTTTCTTCACCGGTTTCTTCTCTCTGTGTTGTAGTCTCATTTTCCAGTATTCCAGACCTATTTTCAGTACTTTGATTAGAAGTTTGAGACTTTTCGATGCTATGCTGAAGATGTTTATCTAAAATAAGAAGGGAAAATAATACGACATTAAAACTTCAAACTTCAAATAATCATTTGTATTATCTTTGTTTCCTTTTATGACCTTGTTCAAAGCTATCCGTTCTATCTCTGTCATAAGTTTGGAGGAGGTCATCTTCTTCTGTTTGTGCCACTAAATCTGATGAGATATTAGAAGAATTATGCGGAATCACCTCATCTGTAGTTAGCGTTTCCTCGTCGTCTTCTTGCGATTCCGTTTGAATTTGGGTTTTGTCATTCTGTTCGATATTTTGTTCCGAGAATTTTTCTTCTGGTTTAGACCGTCCTTTGTTGGACCGTTCAGCGAATTCGTTGTTTATTTTGCGAGTCTCTGCGGAATTGTCCACAGGACTGACTTTTACGGAAGCACAGCATCCCATGTTTTGAGGTATTGTAACCCCTTCTCCTGTCTGTTTGTTTTATGTATATTGACCACTTCCTTTTTCCAAAAACTGTTAAGACTTCCTTACTTGGAACCGATTTATCGATTGATTTTCGAAGTTTTATCAACATACTGACTATGCAATGAAGGCTTTCAAACATGACAGCGCTACTATTGACCCAATGACTAATTATTGGCCTACTTCTGATTTAAATGTCTACAATTTGAAGTACATTGTACAGGCCTATCAATCAAAATTTTGGGTTTCGAACATATTTTATCAAACTTTAAAATCGATGTTAACTTCGCAAAACAAGCCCCAAATCTTGAAAGTTTACATAATTGATGCATACACCTAAGCATTACTTAAAATAGTAATTTTTGCCGATATAGGCATCCACATCCATATGTATAGCTATTTCAAATGAGAAATTGTGAAAACAAAGCAATAAATTCAAAAAATTTTACTTCATGGTCTAAATTTTAAATCATATAACTTATTTAATGACATATAATATACGATATCTATTTTAAACAATACATATATTAAGATCTAGTAAATGAAAGATGCCTACAGGTTTATGAAATTCAAGATATAAATTCTTTTAATGATGCTTCATTACAATATCTTTGTGTCATAGGGTGTACCAGGGCTTAAATTTTAGGTAAACACCATAAAAAAATCATGTTTTAAACAACCATTTTCTATGAAATATGAAGGATAAAAGTAACAAATCTCGGAGTTTTGTCCATTTTTGACTAATGAAATATATCTAAAATGCCTACAGTCTTTCAAAAAAAGGCATTCAACGAGATCTTGACCTCTTCTTTTAAATGATGTCAAATAAAATATAGGTACCGGGATTACTTTTCCCGTGATTAAATATAGAATGTCAAAATTCTTTTATCTTTTAAGCCGTAAAATACGGGAAAAGATTAATCAAATCAATTATGACGCCATAAAGGTTCTAGCACCAAAAAGACAAGCTGGGATCATTTACTAAACCTTAACTCTTAATATCTCGAAATAATAACTAAATCATGTTGATATGTGGAAGTTTAATTTGTGTAACATATAAATTACACACGGTGCATGGAGATAAAATACTTGTACGTTTAAAATACAAATGATTTGTTAATCAATAGAGAATGATCGAACTGTAATGAAGACTTCTTAAGTTAAAAGCTTTGATTGAATAAGATTGTTATTTATCGACGATGATCAAATAAGCCATATCAAAACGTTTTTAAAAAAAATGCTTATAAAAAGAACTGAATGATCAGAGGTCGTTTGAGCATGAGGTCTGTGATCTGTGAGGTTTGTTGTGTTCCTGTATGTATTGGCATGATACAGCAATGTTACATAATTATTATGTTCTTGGTCAAGAGGGTTATGAATAACCAATAAAATGTCTTTGTCATATCAGTAATTGTACTCTCATAATTATGGGACGAAAAGTTCTTGAAAACCAGTAAAATTAACCATTAACAAAAACCAACAATATCTAACATCATAGAGTTGTGATCATATATTTTCAATTCTTTACATTCAAACTAAAGGCTAGTTTACTTTTAAAATGTCGGTGTATACAGTCATTAAACAATCAATTAAATCAAGAATAACAGGAGTTGTCTTTCGAATGGCCTTGACTTTGAAAGACAAGATATCATGCAAGTTGTTTTATCACTGCAATAGAGAAAATGATCAATTTATTAGAGATACATGCATACACATATTGGTTCTTTTTCAATTTGTTTTGCTCTGCTTTAAAATTTTTGTGTTGACATTTACTTAAATTAAGCTGACAAGAATTCATAAATACGCATTATTTCCCTTTTATCTCCGACTACCGCCATATTAGTTGTCAATTTCTATTGTTCTGCTCATCGCTACACACCCCCTATATAAGGCCGAGAGCACTATTCATGCTTCACCGCATTCAGGTATTTCATTCACCCTAACACGTTACGGTTACCTTGGACGAAAAGACGTGTAGAAACACGTTTGAAACAAAAATAATATGACAACCACTTCACTGGTAAGGCATATCCAATGAATGACGAAACAAGACAGACTGAAATCCAGCCAAAAATACTTCAAAAATCCTCGAGAAATGTAGACCGTTTTCCTGTGTATAATATAACATCGCACATGCGCAAACTACACACTGGCAGATCGAGCAATGTCAATGATCGCATGGATTTTTAGAAACGGATCGTTTTTGTTGGAACGGATGGAAACAATGTTACGTTGTTACTTTCTTGGATTGACTATCATTTAGCTACTGTGTTGGATGAACTGCCGCCGGGGTTTTAAAAATGATGCAGACGTTATGCATTCTGTATGAACGACAGACGTGTTCGATGTGCATGCGAAGTAAAAAGCAGCGCTATCTGTGCAAAATATTACGGATACCATGGAAATTCTTTCAAAGAATAAATATATTTTGTATTTTATTGATTTTTGTTTCTATTATTTATCACGAACATTTTACTATATTCTGTAGTTCATACATTCAGAAGTCCGTGCAACCTGAATGCCTCGATCAGAAAGCAACCGACCGTAACTTTCTTAACCGGTATATATACCCCAGTGACATTAGAGGAGCGATCAAAACTAATATGGCGACCAAATGCATTTATGAATTCATGTCACCTTTAAGTTACTAATCTACAATGGCAACTATCATCTGTATATATTCTTATGAAAATGGTTATCATTATAACATCTAACATATCCTTTTCATATTATTTAATCAATTCAATTCTTTTTATCTCGCCAAATGTAGATACGTGCACATGTGTTTAGTTTCATATCCCTCAGTTCTCATTCCTGGTAATGTACTTTGCTTATATTTAGGGTTTTATTTGGAAAACGCTTTCGCCCCATCTCAGAATGGTCCTTCGTTAAAGGTGTCTTGAAATTCAGGCCAAACTTCACTCGTTTGTCATTTTTAATATAGAACTAACTATGTTTTCACATTTTAATTTTGCACCTTGCTTATCCTTATTATATGTACTTTTATCATTTGGTTATCCTTATTACTTTTACCTTTCCATTTAACATACTTTTAACACCATGACAACCTTTAATTCATCAAACTAGTGTGTTTGTATTTGTTCTAGTTATCAGAATTTATATACTTTCGACATTTTAAAAAAAGTCCATCGATTCTTTAGATTCTTTAGAGAACACAACGTGCATTCAACATTTTAGCGCATCAACAAAAAGTTTTCCAATGATGATGATCAGAACTGGAATACAAAATCAAATCAAATACACCAGTTTGATAATTTAGGATTTATCACCATGTAAAGATACAAGATTAAGACGTATTAGCAATAATTGATTGGAAGGATCTTTATGCAACTTAGTGGACTAGACACATGAATATCCCAATTTAAATTGCAACGCGCAACCGAAAATTGGACCAAACTTTTTAAACACAAATTATTAAAAAAAAGGTAAAGGTCTACATTAACCGTTTCAAATATCAATCCGACAATAATCTCGACCGAGGCTCGTGTACAAGAGAGGTAAAACCAGAGCTAACATATGGATTACTAGTATAATACCAATAAAGGCTTATAGATAAAGGTTGATAATAAACAGACCTTTCCTTTACCCCGTCCCCGTCCCCGCCCCATTCCTGGCCCTTTGGCATCAGGTGGTATTACTCCTTGTCCGCCCCCTCCTTTTGCCTTGGAAATAATGAAAATAAATCATTACATGATGATAATGCTCAAAAGGCTATTTGTAATGAACAAGATATCTGTGACCCAATGCTCCCTAGTGATACCCCAGTTCTGATGTGATATTACAAAATAAGCAAAGTCGACATTTCACTGGAAGTTGGCTTGTGATTGGTACAAAAATATATCCCACAATATCGCATGCCTAAACAAATAATGTGTTAAAATTTCAAGCATCTGCGATAATTAGTTGCTAAGAAACCTTTGACAAAAATTTGTTTAAAAATTTAGGCATAAAATAAACAAAGCCGTCATTTAACAGGAAGTTGACGTCCGATTGGTCAGAAATATATCCCACGGTATAGCATGCTTAAACAAATAGTGTGTTTAATTTAAAGTATCTGCAATAGTTGCTTAGAAAAATGCGACAGGAAATTTTAGTTACGAACAGACAGACAAACACACATGGGTAAAACGGTATACCCCCTTCTCCTTCGGAGCGGGGGGCATAATACAATCGGTCAATAACTTTAGTTCCAGTCAATCATAAAAAAGATGAAATTACAATATGGTTATTCTGTATACATTTACAGGTATTAATTTCCATTTATATACATGAGTTCTGTTATTACCTTCTCGGAACCTTGAGTCTTCTTACGACACCTTCATTTGAAAAAAAACCCAGTTTTTTTTAATTTATTGAATCAAACTTAACGTAAATATCGTACGAATTGCAGATCTTTCCTCATAGACTACTACACGCGCGTTATTCAACAGAGATATTTTGCGATAGAAAGCATTACTAGTATCAGTATAGGCCTTGATAAATGAAATTTTAAAAAAGCATGCAGTATATTTTTAATATGGAATTTTAATGACATCATTTTTGAAATCATTCAATAATTACTCACAGCTTGTAACTCACAAATCCTGCCACCCCCAACACAATGATGCCACAAATGCCCCCGACGATGGCTCCAGCCCCGGAGAACCCCTCCTTCTCTTTCTTGTTCACTAACCGTATGACGGCACGGCCCCCACTTTTTCTGGTTCGGTTACCTGAACCGTCATTGAAAATATATTGTAAATTAACATCAACAAACCTCACATATACTTGTGTTTAGTACCTAACAAAACAATATATACAATATACATTGCTTGGAGTGTTAAACATACATGTGTGCAGTGGTTACTTAAACAATAGCTACTCATATAAAGTAAACCATATTGATTTTATATAGCATTTTTTTTTTATCTCTACTTCTTGCATTATACAGGTGTGTAGATAACATATTAAATGAAATAAATTATAAAAATAAGGGAAGAAGTTACGACATAAAACTGATTTGCCTTTAAGTTTCTCTAGTCTGCATTTCTTGCTGCCAGTTGAAAATGGGGTGTCTCCTAATTTAAGCCATCCTCTGACCATCGTTATTTTCTTTTTAGACAAATTCGGGGCTTCCACCGCCGCCTGACACTGGAATGCTCCCTTTAGAGTTTGGCATAACTTCAATGGTACAACTATTGTAAATGTAGCCTTTTTTCCTTAAAAAAAGTATAAAGAACGTATCGTTGATACCAAGAATTTTTTTTTTGAATAGATGTTCAGTTTTAACAATGAAAAAAAGCATTATACCTTTGGTATTCTGCACAATTACACATTACCCAGATTTGTACCTTAACAGGCATTCAAATATAGTTGATTTTATAGGTAATGCAAAAGGAATTTACATTTTGAGGAAACCTTTAACAAAATGTGATATCAAAGACGCATGCGCACAAGAGGCAGGTCTCGGACTCTTTGAGGGATCGCATAGCATGATGGCCATCTTATTTTTATTTAATTTATATTGCTTAGACTCAATGAATTTATCATAAAAAGCAGGCAATTAACATTCAGAAAGAGTACCTCGTAAAACGCATATTCAAGAGTAGCTGTATTCACTTAGACTTGTGTTGTTGCCTCCCAACAGTGTTTCTGATTGACCAGATTTGGATTGCATACTTTTGACTTCATTGCTTACCCTCGCCTGAATTCCCCCTCCAGGCCATGCCTTTGTGTTTATCCAGCAACATGCGCAGCTCCGGAAACATCCGGACTCTGTAGGGATCCGCCCACATTCCCGTACTTCTCACCAGTCCGGCGAGCAGTATCCGTGCATTGGGCCACTCTTCGTCGGGCTGGTAAAAAATGTAAAATGCTTCAACAGAGTTGACAGTTTTTTTTATTTTCCTGATATTAACTTTACATGTTAACTCCATATATTTCATGTTCTTTTCTTTATCCTCGATGAAGTTAGCGTGCATTTTTGTGTATCCACCTGGAAAAAAATAATTTCAAAATCTCAGTATAGTATGAAGTTTGTTGATACATCGACATCCACAGTTGATTGAGTTTTTTGTTGTTGTTTTTTTCTTTTTTTGGTTCTGTTTTTGTTTTGTTTTTGTTATTTTTTTGTTTCAAGTTTTTTTGGGGAGGGAAGCTGTTGTTGTTTTGAGTGTATATATCAATTTGTATCATCATTTTTTTTCTTTTTATTATATAACTGAAATTACATTAAATTAATTTAGTACTTTTATGTAAATAAAGACATTTCTTTCAAGAAATACACTTAAAAGAATAAATGTTTTTGGAGTATATTATAAAATTATCTCCCTATCAAGACATCATCCATGATGAAGTGACTTTTCACATCGCTACAGCCTACCCTCGCTTCGCCACTTCTTCGGGTCTCCCTTTTCCTCAACTGAAAAGACAAAACAAGGCCAATATTCTTTGCTCAACATAACACATTTTTTTTTGCATTGCAAACATACAAACCGCCATTTATTTACTTTGATGAAAACAGTAATTTACAAATCAATGGCGTCGGAATCAAATTGAAAGTGGTGGGGGAGGGGGTAGACTTATCAAAAATCTTGACAAGCAACCCCCAACGTTCCAACGCACATGTATATATTCTCTTCATATCAGTACCAGATACAGGGAAAGGCCAGTTTGCTATTTCCGGGTTGATATTATCGTATGTACATGTATTTTTATACCTGGCATGAGAAAAGCAAGATTCATTGAATCCATGTAAAATCCGGGTAAAGAGTCCTGAAAAAGAGTTAAGAGAAAGTGAATATTGTTCAAGTAATATAAAACGCATTTTTAAAATAAAATCTTACATAACAACATTATGTTGTAAGTAATATTTGTATCAGTCCAAGGGGTCGCATTTCGTTATTTACAGGTATAAGAAACATTAGTTACTTAATCTTTGGTGGCTCATTTCGTAGCAATGATTGCAAAAAAAACCCCACAATTTTGTCCGTGTGTGAATTTCTTCTAACGCATATATCATAAGTGTTGGAAAACTTTATTTCAGAATACAAATAGATTTGTGATTCGGTTTCGTATGAAGTTGTATCTACACAATCAAATCTCTTCAAAACTAGGAAGAAATAATTACATTGGATGCATATATACCGGTAATGATATATAGAATACCAAATTATGTAATTTGTCACTAGATCTGATGCATAGGATAGTATCTTTGTTTAATTTATGAAATTTATCACTTTTGGATGTAACTTTACTATTGTCATGCAAACAAAAATGACCTAAGTATAATACAAGATGGTTTTACTTTAAGGGTGTAACTTTTTGAGAAATAAGAATTCGTATTAAATTGATATTTCGCTCATCATAAGCGAATGAAGACATACGATTATATATTTAACTACTAGTATTCTTTTAACTTTGAATTTACAAATTTCAACTTTGAGTTTACTACGTACATAGATCTCCATGAAGTTTCGAGCGAGGTCCTTAAATTGATTCTTTTTACCTACAAAGTTAATAAGATGAGAACAAAGTTTGCTAGAATTCTATGAAATTTTGTGTGATATTCAAAATATTTCGTCAAATGTAGATACAACAGTTTCAACAGCTCTCTGTACTCTATTTCTTGTCTAAATACATTTACATATATGTAGGCATTGAAGATCAACTCATTTAGTTTTTGTGTAATTCTCGATTCATTGCAAACTTTACAGTTTCAATGAAATATGCAATGAATTTTCCTTGCTACTTATAATCTAAAGCAATAATCATAAAATGTGATTGAAAAACTGCTTGGCATACACGTTGATTCCACTTTTCCTTCCTTAGTCGTTTCGGCATCGAATTCTCCACGAATAGGCACTTCTCCGTATCTATTGTTATACGCCCTGACCAACGCCTCACAGCGGAACACCCCCGGGGGGTCGCACTTGTCCATGATAAAGTACATGCGCAGGTAATCATTCCTGTCTTTTGTCAGGAAAACAACCCAATAGAAAGTGGATTAGTAGAACAATCTATCAGAACCATTTGTATGCTAACAAAAAATACTTTGTCTACTACTCTCACAGTAACAGCATTTTCATGCAACAATATGACATAGTTCGTACATGTACATGTAATTAGCAAGTATCGTAACTTCTAATAAACCACACAGAATATTCACTTTAATTATGTTATTGTATTTAACCATATGGTAACTAAATTTTTATATACATGTATTTTCATACATGTATATAATATACAATGTGCCCTGCATACTTTGGAGTTCTCTAAATGACCAATAATACCAACTGTTTTGTAACATGTGCATCTCCGAGTTCATGTTTTCGACAGCACATACTAAATGAGGTTTCAGATTGGTCACAAGATTGTTCCTTTTCTCCCATCTAATGTTATCTCTACCCATAACAGGCATATCGTTCAAGTATGAACCTGAAGTGTAGAAAGTTTACCATCACTTTTTTCAGAGATATACTTGTTAAACATAAATATTTCGATCATTTCTTATCATTTTTTAATAGTTTCTAACGTCCATTGTATTTCTCATAAGCATTTGTTTTGAATATAATCATTGTTTTTTCTGTGATAAAAAATTCTATGGGCAATATCATGCTAGATTATCCATACAATATGGTTTAAACATTTGGATTAACAAACTATATGATAAGCATCTGTGTCTAATGATCCAATATCGTCACCTAATTCGATTCACAGACACTTAAAAGATTGATATATAGGCGTCGGAACCGGGAGGGGGTGGCTGGGGGGGGGGGGGGGGGCTAGAGAGGGCTTAGCCCCCCTACTTTTTTGCAAAGTCTGACCTAACCATTAGGGACATAGCATCATAGAGGGTTCAGTCCCCCCCCCCCCCCCACTTTTTCTGGCAGCAAAGATAATTGTTCCTAAATTTACCTTGAAAGATTGAGAAGTTGGAGTAATAGGCATACTAGCCCCCCCCCCCTTTCAATTTGCTTCCGACGCCAGTGTGATATATATAACCAAACATAAGCTGAGAAAAAACTAACAAACAAAAAAGTCGCGTGCGTGCGTACAGATGGACGTTAACAGGATATCAATAATTGTTTTCAAACGCAGCTTCCTTGACAACTAATTGTAAAGCGTGTAATTCTCCTGTGTATCAAAATTAAGATACCTAATAAAGTAAATGAAGATTTCAGGGTGTAGTTTCTCTGTGTGGACGAAAATTAAAGTAGCCAACACACGAAAGAATCATTCCCCGTATTGTCTGAACTAACAATAAACCTTTATTTGTCGGTCCGTACTTTCATCTTGTATATCTTACCTGCAATGAGACCGTAAGTTTTAGCGGCTTTGGGTCGCCACCACATGACCCACCACATGATATAGTGCACATTCTTAAATTTGTCGGGGTCTAGACGACACGTTACAGACACAATTTTGGAATTGCCAATACGCCTCACCTCCCCAATCGCTTTGACTACACCTTCGTCTGAAATGGTTTTATTGAATCTCAAAAGTTGATAAATTAAAAAGAAAAACTACTGAAACAATTTCTTTGAAAAAACTTTGCATGTTTTCTCATCATTTAGAAAATTAAAAAAATTATTGAAAATTAACATTTTTCAACGGCCACATCAGTAGCCCATTTTAAAAAGTGGGTAGTCTTAAAATCTGTACATTTGCAACAATTTTGTAAATCGCTAAAACACTTATTATAAGTTAGCATTAGCTGCGAAAAAGGAAAATATCTAATTGCAAAATTTAGTACCATGGCAAAATTATTTCATTTTGATCATTTTGTCCTAAAAGGAATTGTAAAAAATATTTACTTTAACTAAATTAATTGAGAAATTCATAATCTCCCGCAAAATTTAAAATTTATACCGTTATGACTCATTAAACAAGACCTTTGCGACTTATTAAACACGACCATTAAAGATAAATAAACTATTTCGCACTATATTTAAAGATAAATTTCTGGATATGAAATTGTCTTTGCAAATTAAAGGTATGTACCTGACCATGCCTTTGTGTTTGTCTTGTCAATAGGTCTGACATCATAATCTTCTTGCATCTGGAACAAAAAAGTACAAGTACGCTATGTTCATTCCAATCATTTGTGTTTTCTCAACAAAGATGCATCTGCATGCAAAGTTGGTCTATGAACAAGAAACTCTTCGTCCATATTGTTCATCCAAGCAACATAAGCCAAAAATCACAATACATGTACTGTGCTTCTAAATTGAATTTAAAAAAGAAAATCAAATTACCCGTCCATCTGTACCAAGATAAAATGTCCACATCATCAGAAAAACTACAGATATGAAAAAAAAAATAAGTATTTTATCTAGATAATATGGTTATAATCTTCAACAATATTTAATAATTAAAAGTTTCACTTTGTATTGTATAATATTTCATTTGTATTTCATATTATCTCGTTTGTTTTGTATAATTACTATTTGAATTGCATATTTTAAATATGAATGGAAATTTATTAAATTAAATAAATTTTCCATTTATATTTTAAAGTATTTTATTTGCATGGTGAAAAAATTCATTTCCATTATAAAATATTGCATTTGTATTGCATGATTTTAGTTATTTGTTTTGTATCTTAGGGGTTGTTTATATGTTGCCATGCAACAGATGGAATTCTCGACCAAATTCAATGGTCAATAAAGTGCTTAAGTCATTACTATTGTTTTTTGCTGACATCCGTATGCCTTTACGGGAATAAAACGTGTTTACGTGTCTAAAGGATATTTAGAGACAAGTAAAGTAATGACATCTATAATCTGTTCCAAATTATTGCTTCCATCATTTTTTGATGATTTTCAATAAAAATACACATACATGTGAAAGAAGTACAGTTGATATCAATGAAATGGAAAATATCCAAGATATCTTCATTGACAAATTATCTGGACATTTTTCATAGTGGATGTACGTAGTTTAAGCAGAAATGTATTTATTATTATTGAAATATCAAGCGAAAAGTGAAAGCAAAAACTCGGGACAGAGTATAAAGTAAAATATCTCAGAAATTGTTTAGCAGAAATTTTCACAGAATACTTAATTAGTTTCATAAGTCCAAAACCGTGCTCAACTTTTTATGAACAATAAATATACAGTTTTGGTTTTTGGATGGATGGAACTGTAGCTCCAAGGTCCGTGGAACTACACTTCAGAAGATATTTAACGCTGATGAATGCATTTTTTATATAGAAAAAAAACCCTGCTATTCTATAAGGCTAAAGTGTTGTAAAACCGGTCTGTGTCGGTATAACTAGTCTGTCTATTGCAATATCATTAATATATTCTTTAAAACATTGACTCACAATATAAAATCTTCATATTTTGACTTCTGCTGTGTACTATTTCAAATATTTTGCTTTTCGAGTCCGACCCTTAATGCTGTTTAAAATCAAAGTACTGAGAGTACTAAACGGACTTAATTGATGTGTCTTGGACATGTAAGTGTCTGACGTAAATAATTTGTTTTACTGTGCGACCATTGGGGAGAGCGTAGCATAAATTGAACTGTCAATATACAAGATTACATGATCATAAATTAAAGGGGGAAGGAAAGTCAAAACACATTTTATCTAATATGTTTTACGGTGCAACCGTTGGGGCGAGCGCAGCATGAAAAATAAAACAACGTAAATAAATTCGATTGCAAAATAAAATAAAACATACCTATTTTTTCAGTAAATTTACATTATTCATAGTTTATAAGATTTGTTATAAGTAGAACAATAGTTGAATCTCAGATACAATGAGATAATAAATATTTTGATGTAAATGTCCATTGCACTTTATTTCCTCTTTTAAGTGATTGTAAAGTACGTCAATTCATCCCTTTTTTTGGAGTAGACATTTTTTCTTAAACTTACATACAAAAATTGACTTATCATAGAGCCCCCCCCCCGTTAAAAAAATCAATTTGCACATAGAAAATCGAATTATCATGGAGTTGCCCTCTCCACTTTTAAAAAAATAATAATTCTAAAAAAAATTTTAATTTACGCTTTAAAAAATTTGCTATTATAAAAAGAACTGCTAAAGAGCTGAAGTATTAGAATTTTCTTTCATGAATTTGAGAATTATCATTTTTTCCCCTTTTTGCTTGCAACGATTTTTTGGATGAGGCTGCCATCCATCCACCCAACCCCTGTTAAAAACGATGCAATGTGAACATTCCTGGAAATTAACATTACCGTAATTATAGTGAATAAAATAAATGTTAGCATTCATCCAAATGAGTGCAAGTTACAACTGTTTCCTATATCTGAACATAGACATATATATCTATGATCTGAAGAAATGTCCTAGCTCTTTCTTTAGCTTTTCAAGATTTTGAGAGGAATTTCAGCAGATTTACAATAATTTTAGTTAGAGTAATTTCCCCTTATTGTAACGTCAAAGTTCACGTTGGTTAAGTGTCGTCTGACTTTGTAAATTAAGGTATCCGATGTACAATTGACCAAAAAATGATGCCTGGTAAGGTATATAATCTATGTACTCGTTTGATATGTAAGGGTATGTAGTTTCTAAAAATAGATTTTTTCCCGCCAAATCACTATGGGGAAGTAACTCTAGCGCTGTAAATCACGCACGGTAAAATACTACTTTTCTTTGACGAAATTCATAATCCAACGCATATTTCCGTTACCTGGTAACTTTCGTGTTTTCTATTCCTTTACGATTGAGAACTTGTAATTTTAGAATTAAAAATCTAAATTGTTGAGGTTTTTTTTTTCATTCATCTTCGTAAGCCAAGGGTTTCTGATCCGCGCCCCTCCTGTATATATCAAACCCTTGGCTAGCAAAGTTGGGGGTATTTATGAATAACTGATAGCGAGCGAAGCGAGCTCTAAGAACTAGTGTGCGCGGGAAAAAGAACGAGCTAAACCTACAGTTCATCAAACAACCTTTTTTGTCTACGTCCCATAATGCTCTCTAATGTTTTCACCCCTGGTGCTATGCCCAAAAATGGCCGACTTTTAACTTGTAATTTACGGTGACTTAAAGTTTGAAGACACGTTTTGAGTACCGCATAATATTATGCTTTTGCGAGACTCAAAAGATTTGTTACATGCTTCCATACCTCCGGAATTGAGTCGAGAAACGTAAACAAAAACGAACAAAGTCATGGATGACGTCACAGTGCACTCGCGCTATATTTCCCGCGATAAATTTAAAGGTGGATCAAACATCTGTAATGAGTGTACTGCCTATTTCAGTATTGACTGCGATACCTGGCTCATTGACATATGATTTGTTTTTATTTATTTTTTATATAGAGATTTTATGTATATATACTAGCAAGAGTTATACTTTAATGTCATATCGATCCATTTTTAAGCTAATTGTGCATGCATGTACAGTATGAGTAGGGAGGAAATAAACAATAGGGCAGGAAAGCGGAAACGCGTCATAACACGAGATTTAACGAGAATTCAGCCGTTGGAGATAAACAAATACACGTGGTTTTGTAAATGGCATTTTCGATTCTATATTGGCTGAACTATGTGTTCGGACATTTTGAACTAAATAAAAAGGAATAAAATGAAAAAAGGAATAAAATGAAAAAATAAACAGTTAATAAAAATATGTAGATATTGCATATAGTCAGACCATTAAATTTTAAAGTGGGAAATTACACACCTACAAACAGGTACCGGGCTCTCTCTCTCTCTCTCTCTCTCTCTCTCTCTCTCTCTCTCTCTCTCTCTCTCTCTCTCTCTCTCTCTCTGTAGGGGGTTGCGCTGTACGTATCATAACCATTAAAATTAGTACCTCTGGCATACTTATTGTAGAGCAATACTCTCTCAAAAATTCTTTGGCGTTCGTTGATACCTAAATAAAACTATAAGTTGACAATGATGGAAGGTATGTGTAATTCTTGCTGCGCTCGCAGAACGGTAGCACCGTAAAACACATTAATGAAGCAAAAAATCTTGGGACAGATTTTAACTGCATTTTTGTTGTTGTTATTTTGATTCTATCAATATACATGTATATTATTTTAATGTCTTATTGTCTAGTCTGAAGTAATTTATACATATATTGGATAATACCTGGCTGCAGCTACATGTAGTATCTACATCGCAGATCTCTGGATAATTTCTCACCATAAAGTATTTTTTAACCTTTTACTCCCATATTTTAAATTTATGTATAAAACTTGAATTAAAGAGTAATGTATATTTTTTTTAAATAAGAAAATCAATTTATCTCGAGAATATTTCACTTGTATGGACAGATATTGAGATTATTTTTGGTTCCTAAATTCACTAAAATTTGTCATTCAAACACTGAATTATTAAGCATTAATGATTGATTTGTGCATTAAAACTAGAGAATTGAGATACCCTAGCTAATTCACACCATGATTAGAATTGACTTGACAATGCCACTTTGGCGGAAAATTTCTCTAATACTAAATATTGATGTTACATGGAAATTGATTGTCATTGGTTTTATTTTCACGAGCAACAAATATACTCTTATCTTAGACAACACTTTGTCATTCATTGCATGCAAAATTTACAAATATAAGATGAAACGTAGAATCTTAAACGAACATGTGTCATCTGAAGATATGCGCTGTTTTTAAAAAAATGCGCTAATGCAATTGTATCTTACTGTAAAAAAATCAAAATGTGTAAAGTTAAATTTCAGCATTCTTGAAAAATTATCAAATAGTATATGATAAATGAAATATTATAAACTTTATTAATGTACTATTATAATGTACAAGAGGGAGACCTGTCCCTCTTCACATATATGCGGTAGGCAATTTTGGACTGTGATGCTGTTGTTAGTCCTGCCGCATTGCATTTACTTTATGTTCCGATTGTATATTTATTGCTAAACATATTTCATTGAACAGGTATGAATTTTATATCAATTGATACCTCCCCGAATAGTACTCTTATTTTACTTTACTATTACTTGTATCAAAATGTGTTATTTCATATTTACGTCTAATTACGCTTAAAAAAAAATACAATTATACATATTGAAGAAAACAAATACCTTGTACAATGTATATAAATGCTCTACAAATGTATATACAATATTGATACGTATATTATATCAATTGTTATTTCATATCTAAGTCTATTTACGCTTAAAAAAGAATACAATTATAAATACTGATTCACTTATATCGCTGATTAGCGTTAATGATCCAGGGGGCCCCTGGCACCCCAGGTGATGTATATATAGAGAGCCTCTGCGGAGGTATTATCTCGCATGCAAATTAATGTTTAATAAATGCATACAAAAAAAAATGATTAGAATGGGGAAATATTTTAATTTACAATGTGTCTGTCAAAAATTATGATGTCCACAAATTTGAGTTTTGATTATCTTTGGTTTTTATTGAATTAGTTATTGATGGTAACTTAATTTTTTTTTGGATTTTGATAATTCAAAAGTTTAATTTACATACTCATTAGCTTCTAATAATTAACTCATACGCACAAAAAACAAAAAAAGAACTTCTTGCTTTTATATCCCATACCAAAACATTCTCATTATTTGCTCACGAGCAGCTCATATCTTGCAATTGTTTATGAAATAGTAAATCTATCACATTTGTAGAAATTATGTAACACATATAATTCTGAAGTGCATACAATTATGCATTTGTTACATGTATGGATGCTTCACATTAATGTAATTGCAGCTGTTGGGAATACAATTGCTTAATTATCAAATAAGAAGATTGATATCAAGTGGAAATAATCAGTTAACAAGAAATTGATTTGAAAGAGGGGAGGGGGGGGGGGGGCATTAGTCATTGCAGATAGAATTTGACTTTTTTGCACTTGAAATACAATTTCTCCTATATAGTGACATCTGTCGCTGATATTTATAAATGAAAAACTATGTGATGTTGGTAAGTTTTAACTTTCCAAAGGTAGATTGAACATTCAAACCCTTCCCCCTCCTTTTAAAACATTCCTGATTTTATACATGTATGTCATATATGTTCACTATGAATGCTGTGCAATAATGAAAATAAAATATTTTCATAACTTATAGATTCTCATTTTTTGAACGGCAGTAATCGATTTCAAAAGATATTAAACTTTCCCATTTTGACATAAAATTGTTAAAAGACAATAACAATGAATTTCATGATACAGGTATTCAAATTTTAATAGGTGTACATAGCAAGTACTTCTAATATCATCAATTCATACATGTTGCGCTCTCAGACAGCGAATATCATCAATTCATACATGTAGCGCTATCAGACATCTAATTTCATCAATTCAAACATGTTTATCACCATCAGACAGATAATATCAACAATTCATACATGTAGCACTATCACACAGATTATATCATCAATTCATACATGTAGCGCTATCAGACAGCTAATATCATCAATTTAAACATCTAACGCTACTGGACAGATAATGGTCATACATGTAGCGCTATTGGAAAGTTGATATCATCAATTCATACATGTAGCACTATCAAACAGATAATTTCATCAATTCATACATGTAGCGCTATTGGACAGCTAATATCATCAATTCATACATGTAGCGCTATCAGACAGATTATATCATCAATTCATACATGTAGCGCTATTGGAAAGTTAATATCATCAACTCATACATGTAGCACTATCAAACATATTATATCATCAATTCATACATGTATCATGCTATTAGACAGCTAATACCATCAATTCATACATGTAGCGCTATTGGACGGCTAATATTATCAATTCATACATGTAGCGCTATCAGACAGCTAATAACACCAATTTTTATTTGCATGTAGTGCTGTTATTCTCAGAGATTTCTTGGTAGAGAGCAAAGTATTTTCTCATCTAAAATAGATGCCACTATCAAACATAATATAGTTGATAAAATAATCATTTAAGTAAATATAAACCAAAAGATGTAGCTGATACATTAGTTGTAACTGAATGAAACATTCTTCAATAAATGCAATATCCTTCCATATTTCAAATTGTAGTTTACTCTTCTTTCTCAAGAAATCTAACGAGAGCTGACCAATACTTGGTTGTTAGGAGAACATGAAAACTATCCAGTAACAATTTCAGTCCATGGTTTCTACCATGAGCTAGCTGCAAGTGATATGGCATAATACCACTTCTTGCTAACTTTTGTGCAGCTGCAACTTTGATGTTCTTTCGTTGTAATAATTCTGAATATTTCTTTTTCACATCATGAAAGCTTATGTGAAACAGATCCTCATCTTGAACTCCCTTCTCTAACCTTTCCGCAAACAACACAGTCAATGCTCGAACATCTTCTTTTGCATCATGTGCTGAAAATGTGCAGTTTGTGAGTTTATTAACCAAGTTTTCTTGCTGAAAATTACCCACCTCTGATTTTTTGAAAACTCTTCTGGCAATTTTTAACGTGTCCACAAAACCCACAATATGTTTTGAAAACTCTGCGAAAAATTTGAATTATTTCAGTTTGTTAGCAATGATTGGAAGATCAAAGTTGCAGACATTGTGCCCAACAAGTATTGGTTCAGGAATTTCCCTAATGTAGTCAATGAAATTTAAAAGTGCATCTTGAATAGGCTTGGATCTTACTTCACTTCCTTTATGGAACATGGTATTTGTATCCCTGTTGTACTGTATTCCATTTACTAATGAGGCCTGCTCAGTTATATTACAGCGTGGATGAACATAAACATTGAAATCTTCTCCAGCTGCAATCTGCAAAATTTCGCAGTCCCTCCCCCTGCCTGTTGTTTCAATGTCGAAGGTGACATACGTGTAAGACTTTTCTCTAGGAAGTGTCAGGCGTTGTGGGATTTCTGTTGTCTTGGTTGGTTCCTGCTCCTTATCATGATCTAATTCAGCATATTTAGAGAATGTAACTCCTTCGTGGATTTCATTTGTGGCCTCCTTACAGCTCTTTTTAATCTTTTTAACAAGTCGCTTTCTCTTCCCTTGTATGCTCATCTGCTTCGCTTTCTGAAGTTTCCGCTTGGTCGCAGTTTTCATTGCTAATTTCATGGTGAATTGTCCTGGGGATAATCCAACTGCGATGTTTACCTATTAAGGAGAGTTGAAATTTTAATTTTTTGTTATGTTTGTTTTTAAAAATGACAGACAGAAATCATACATGTATATCGTGTACTTATAGAAAATATACCCTTTTCCAACTTGTGCGATATATACAAAATTTGCCTTATTATGTGTAATAAACCCTATGGGTGTGTATGAAAATTTATTATTAATATTTCATGTTAAATACTGAAATCAGATTGGTTTAGATGCAGATTATAATCCGTTCTATTACCCTCAGCGATAGCAACACACTTGGCAACGGGTAACACAACGAATTGTTACATGCGTGTAAATTATGTGCGTACGGTTCGAAGTAGAATTCACATCAAGTCATGTTATGCGTTTGAAATAATGCAAATAAATAATAAAATAAAAGCAATAAAGTTTCCTTTAAAATTAAGACATTCAGTATGATAAAATATATAGTGCTTGTTTGGAAGGGTAACAGTTGAAAAAGTTGACACCCAATGAAAACAATTGTCAACCTCCGCTTCACATCGGATTACAATGATTTCTCACGGATGTGAATTTCAATTGTTACCCTCCTAAACAGGCATGTTTTATATATTTCATTTCCCTCTCTGGCATTCTTTGGTTGTTATTACACACCCGTTTTCGTTAAATAATATAAGCTATCAATATAACAAAGTTTCAAATGTGTTGTTCAACTCTGATTTTTGAGTATGACGTCGAATAATTAATTAATTACATCAACTTGGTATACAAACAGTTGTGGCGAAATTTTCAGGGAGATTTATAAGAGACAGAATATGTAGACAAGGGCAAATTGTTCACAATAATCAATCATCACATGATTTATTTTTAATTGTGTCTTTGATACTTTCTATAAGTATATGATATAAAAATCATGACCTGGCATTTTTTATATCACATCCTATATTAGCCCTCGGTCACTGTTTATCAGCTGGTCAATATGCAGCAATCTTGGGCTAATATATGATGCAATATAAAAAATGCCATGTAATATAAATCTATATATATTTACATTTTGCAAATGTATTTCTACATATCTAAATATATGAACCTACAAAAAGCAACAACCTTCATTTCTGTATGAATATTTGCCTAGCCAGTCAAGAGGTCAATTTTATAACATCACAATGACAATTTATTGCACATTCTTATGGTTTGAATGTAGCAGACTTACAAAGTTTAATATAAAATCTCGGTAATGTCTATAATTTGATTTAATTTTGTTAGTTTTCACACAGAGTTGAACGTTTTGGCTATTTTATAGGTTCATATAAGGAAACATATTTCCAAATGTAAATATGAATAATTGCACATCCTTTATTTAGAAGTACTCTGTGGTTAAAGTTTGAACAAGTTTATGCAAAGCATAATACTTGTCTCACTTGCCTTTGATAAATATCCATGGCCCTCATTTTTTTGCAATACAGATGCTGATATTCTACCTGTCAAAGATTTACTTGATCCGAATGACCTGTGTAGATATTTCTTTTGTTATAAAACAATTTACAATACTAAATGCAAGTCACTTTAAAGCTCAATATTTAGTGGCATCAACTTACTAAACATCTTAATCAAGTATACATATACATAATTGATGATAAAAGAAGCATACTTTTTGGTAAATACAACAATAATAAATTATACAGAGTTCAGAACTTATTGATACTTATTGTAAAACAATACATTTTTGCCAGTAAGTTCAAACCTATCCAAAAACTTGACTTTTTTAGTTTAAGTATCATAATTGCCGACAGATTCCTTATTCAGAAATTTATGTTATTAAAAAACTGCAAATATTTAGAATATGAAAGAGAATGGAAAGCAATTTGTGATTTGCTGTAGGTAGCATATATATTAGCTATTACATAGAACTTATGAATTATAAACCCAAAATCTACTATAGTTATTACTAGAAGTAAAATATACATAGCTGATTTATGTTTGATGTACATGATGTGATTGCCTGTCTGTCTTTTTTTTCTTTCTCTTTTTACTTTCTCTATCATATATAACTCTTTTGCATAATATTATGCTATATATTAATTTTCCTGGTACCATGTATGAAAAATTGTAAAAGAGTTTCAATAAAATGTTTCCAAAAAAAAAAAAAAAGTATACATATACTTTCACATTTAATTTTTAACAATCCTTACTTGTTTTTTGGAGCTTTCGTTGAGACAATGAAATTAAAATTTTCATTTGCTTGTGTAGATCCAAGGTTGGTCAAGGCAGCAGCTCTGTCTTTCAGGTTATTTATGACATCTGTTAGAGCACTCTTCAGGTCAACGCATGTGAGAGGCTTGCCTTCTGGTAGACTTCGATACCTGTCAAAAAGAATGTTATAAAATCAACACCCTCTATTACTGAGTACGGTAATCTTATTCTCCATAATTTCCATCATTTATTTTGGTCTTTATCATGAATACATTGGATATACAGACCGATATGAGCTAAGGACATATCAACATGGAGAATACAGTAATACCCTCCTTACATAAATTTATGATACTTTAAATTCTTTTCTATATTGACATGAACATAAGTCTTTACCTAAACTTTGAAGGGTTCTTTAGATAACTGCACCAGGTAGCACTCTCTTTGGCACATTTGGAATGATCCCCATACAAGTGTGGAACAATAAGATCCAACGACATTCTTAACTTTTTTGGATCCTTTTCATGAGATTCTTTGATGGCATACATGATGCATCTACCATATATAGGATATAATATAGGATATAACATTTGGCTGTCTCAGAACTTTGTACTTCTGTCTCGATTTATATAGCTTTATTGTTATACTTTTTTTGGTGTGGTTGGTGTCATCTCTTTTCTCCACGTAAGGAAAATCAGCTTGAAGACGGAATTTTGTTGTTGAATCATTGTCGCCATGGATAATATTAATCGGATTGCCAGTCTTTTCCAAGTCCCGGGCCATTGTTATTGCCATGTCCGGTTCCATCCCTTTACTTGGCCCATCCCAGTTTCTTGAACAATCATGAGATGGAATAGTATGATCTTTATTCTGATGAAGGCTACATACATGGCAGGACTTGCTTCTTATTGAAAACTGAATTACTTTTCCCGATTCTTTTCCAATTAATGATCCATGACCTATATTAAATCATATACAAGTTAATTTTACTCATACATGTGACCACCACTATATATCTGTGAAAAGAATGATACACATTATAAAAGGCATCATGAAGGAACATCCATGATAATTAATAAGTAATATTTCAGTCATAAATTTAATTAAGTTAAATACATAAATGTTTTAAGTATTTGATCAAACTGCAAAACTTAAAATGTGAAATAAATATAAATTATTCATCATTATTCTAGCTAGTGTAACGGGATGGGAGAAATAATGACAGACCAGACCGGGTTTCGAACCGGTCTGACCGTCACATTCCTTCCCCCTTAAATGATCTTCGTCCCTGAAGATCACCCCCAGACTCTTCCCCTGGCAGGAGTTCACCTGTCAGTTCCAGGGGTTAGTCACGACACCAAATGTAACGGGATGGGAGAAATAATGACGGACCAGACCGGGTTTCGAACCCGGGCCCCCTGAATCTCTAGTCAGGTGCTCTACCAACTGAGCTATCTGGCGCCGGTATTCGAACCGGTCTGACCATCACACTAGTTTAACTATACTCAGTCTGAAAAATAAGATACATTTACTAACAATAATTAAGAAATTAACTTAATGTCTACCTAAGTTATACGAGTATAACCTGGGTTGGGACAGTTTACGCTTTATAACCTATATAAAAAAGCGAAAATTGCTCAAAGCCAGGTTATACTCGTATAAGTTGGGTAGATAATGAGTGCATTTCTTATAATTTAATTTTTTGTAATTTTCTGTTCAAGCATGAGATGAGGGACTGTGCAGATAAACAGTTAGTACTTTGAAGTTTAAACAAGTTGCTGTCCTTTAAAAAATGACTACAATACGTGGACCATTTGCATGTGTTTTCAACGAGAACGAGAAAGTCTTAAGATTATCAGAGATTCCACCCACTCTAGCCCCCTGCTTTTAACCACTAAATTTGTACGTTGTATTACGTATATGTATAGCCCTGACTTTTTATCTCAGAATTGAAAGTGTTCATACTTCTAAGATCATTATGATATATCTATTAATGAAGTTTGCATGTACATGTATAGTATCAGGCATTTGGCGAATTCTACTATTTGCGCACACATTACGATTTGTAATACTTTGATAACTATGCAGTGACAGCTTTGTATAAATTAATTTCATATTTTGATGCATCTTTCTTGAGATTTAAACTTTTATACAGTGACATAATTATTCAATCATACTGAAATGCTTAAACATTTTAATCGGGAAGTACTCTAGCCTCGCCTACTATAAAAGTAAAGTTAAGTTACATGTGTATTCGGAAAACAACTTAACATTGCAAATTATGCTATTTGATGCATGTTGTAGTTTCGACATAACATTAACTTATTTTATAATATTGACAGTTCATATCACATGCCGATCATTTCTTTAAAAGGAATAATTTGTTTCTGTACTGTTTACCGACAACTTTACAATAACAGCGCCTTTGAACTTATGGTCACATACCACTATTTTTACCCCGTGCTCATTGACCACGCAAGTAGTTCCATTCTAAAAATGTATGTATTATTTCAAAAATTCCTAGGGGTACTAAATGGTCGAATTTGGTTACTTTTATGGCATGGATGGAAAGAAGAAGGTTTGAAAAAAAATACAGGCAGGAAAAAATTTAGAAAAATTATCTTTACAGGCGCAATAGAAAGGGTGTAAAGAGGCCAATGTTTACACAAATTCCAAAGTGAAAGTGAATTTTTCATGGTAGGGGTTATTTTAGGGGCCATATCTCAGTCCCCTCTCGATTGATTTTCCTGTAGTTTGGATATGTTGTTGGACTAGTGTCATTCTATAGGTATGCTGTATTTGAACTCATTTGAGCCGGTGAAATTTTTTATATGATTTATTTTTGTATAATGGAATAAGAGGGAAAAATAATTGTGGTCTGTGTCCTTATGTGTGCATATGGCATGGAATCCCGATCCCGATTCAGATAAACGTGTGCTAGCCTGGTTCCCTGAGCTACCCATTACGCACAGGAACCAGGCTAGCTCATGCGCAGGCTGAATTTTCCCCATAGCATCCGGTTTAACCTCGCTTATATATTTTCTGCGTGGACCTCAGGGTCCACGCAATTAGCTCAGGTGTATTACTGTCATAGTTCCAACCTGTACCCCGTTTCTGCCAGCCTCCATTGAAGCTTACTTCCATCTTCAAAGAGATACAAATAAGTAAAGAACTAGATAATAATATGTATAGGTGATCAACATTAGCTGGTTATAATTTATAATTTTTATTACCAACATATCCTTGATTTCATAATCAGTTACTATAATCATTATTCAAACTTAATAATAAGAAAACTGATTGGCAATCGTGATTCCTATTTCACACAAATTTAAGATGCAAGAGTTATATTAATTATTGCTTTAAGTAGAAAAACATGTGCAGTTTGTGCACCTCAACAAATTTCACTACATTGAATAAATTAAAATCATTTTCAAACCCATGCCTTTGACTTTTATGTTCACTAATTATTTTTGTTTTAATTAGTACCTTTCCATTTCCCATTTCTATTTCTTCCTTTTGTGCCTCATAGCAAGACAACTTTGCTATGGTCTCCAGTGTAGAGTCGATTTTGTATTCCCACCGTTTTAATGTTGTAGGGTCCACTGGGGGGAGATATAAGGTTGTGAGCAGGTTGTTCACCTGTACAGGACCAAGTCCAGTGTGTACAACAGCTAAAATACCGATAATAAACATGTATAAACCGAAGCAAGGTATCATTTCAACTTGTGTTAAATGTGTCGATATCCTGCCTACTAGTTCTAGGAAACAAGTGAAGAGATTTCTGAGGAATTGAATTTATATAAGCAACCATAGACTAACTCAATTATATGACCATTCAAACATTTGCAAAAAACGCATGGCCAAAATTCATGTACATAAAATAGAAATACTGAAATGTATAGTTATGTTAATATGTACATGCATGCATCCCTATAAAATACAAATCATTATCATTAATGTGTGGGTTTTTTTTTTCAATTTGCTTGTTGGTTTTTAAAATGGTTTTTTTTATTAGCCGAGTGATAAACAGATGAAAACCCCACAGCTCCAGAAAAATACTGGGATCCGCGCCATACTTTTTGACAGTATCCGTTATTTGTTATAAATAACAAACCATTCTTAAAAGTGAAATAATTACCTAATGCAAGTTTGGAGTTTACGTCAAATGCCCCTTGGCTCCTCTTCCAAGTTTTTACATCGTTTAAAGCCCAGCAAACATTGTTTTGGCATCGAATGAACAGTATACTATACTTCCCAGTCAATATCTCCTTTCACTTTCGATATTAGAAAGATGCAACGGGGTATTACACGATGCACAAAACATACGCTTCGCCAATACATCCAGTTCAACAATTCCACGGCCCGAGGTGTCTTTACAGAAAGAGTGGTCTTCTTTAACAGCGTCGTCTACCCGGTGTGTAGCTAAATTTATCTTCGCTTCCTGTGCTTTTAGGTCCTTATAATATGATTTTTTACTTTTAAACTTTCCTTTCTTGTCTCTGTAGTGCATTGTAACATTGTTTGACAGATTCAGACGACAATGTTTACTAATAAGTACTTTAATTGCTGGTTTATATTTCGCATCAATAAAACGCTCAAGTGATTCTTTTTGTTTGCAGCGCCATCCATATATAATCTTTTATAAATGACAAGTAATAGCTTTCCAAAAAGCTTGCCTGACTAAACAAAATTATTCAATGAAAGCATGCATGTATCAATTAGGCTATCTTATCAGAAATGAATTTTAATTTTCGCTGCTGATCAAAAATTTATAAACGGAACGTGCAAATTTAAGACGAAATGTCAGTCTTTTCTTCCATCTAAAACGTGTACTGCAGTACATATATATCACTTGAAATTCATTTATTTTATTAATTAAATTTTTAGGAATGTACACATATCATATAAGTGCATGTAAGCTTGAAACCTGGAGAGTTAATAGTCGTTTTTTTTAAAATTGTATTTGTATATTAAGATGCAAAATCAACTGAAAGGCATTTTTAAAAATTTCCAACCATATGAAATATGAAAGGGTATACAAACACGTATTGTATTTGAATGTGTGTGGGCAGCTTCATCAAAATAATCTTGACAAGCAATTAAAAAAGCGTGAATTCTCAAATTCATGAAAAAAACCCTAACTGTCACTTCAATTCAATTAGAATTCCTTATTTTCAGTTTCATTTATTCCATGCTCCTACAAAAGTGGAAGGGGGGGGGGTTGAATCCATGATATTTCCATTTAGCCTATAAAGTTAAGAAAAGTGCCAGCTGCCAAAAAAAGTTGGGAGGGGGAAGCAGCCTCCCTTACCCCAACCCCCGATGCTACGTGCCTGTGATGTAAACACATGGTGTATTCGCATGATCCCAACTGACTCGTCAACTAATCGGCGCGCAAAAACTATGAATGCGACATCCTGCTATTACCTTTAACGCAACGAATGAACTCATCCATTGGCAGAGATCCATGGGGAGGGGGTCAGATGAATTTTTTGACATTTGTTTTGTAACAGCTACATACATGTATATTATACTTTGGGTAGGATGTTTTGGAAGAAATCTATCGAATTAAGAAACACACTTGATTAGTAATTGTTAAATGCAGTAATGTACACACGCGAGTTATGATCCCGTTTCTAGATTAATGAAATCGCCCAACTAAACGAAAATCGGGTCACACTCCGCTTTGGCGATTTAGTTCCTTAAGTAAACAATCCAGCTGTATAAATATATATTTGTTTTAATCCAAACTGATGACTCTCTTGTAATAATGAGAATCCAACACCAATTATTACTTACATTGTACCGTAATAGACAAATATTTTACAACTTGTTGCGATGACCCGCTCCCCCTTTTTCACCGTTCAAATATGGTGGAATGCTGATCTATTTTTAAATCAGGATTACACACGTGCACTGCATGGTGAACGTCCCTTTTACTTGAAAACTCTTGCTCGCTGTTGTTATTACATGCCATATAACATTTTCATCAATTGTGAATGTAAATGCTAACATCTTAAACATGCATCGGTTAATCTTTTTTGTGAAATATCATGATATTGCTAGTCCCACTGTCTGCACTGTTTCGGAGAATGCAACTTTTAAACCTTAGATATGCCTGACGTCATGACGGTAAATTGTGAAAAAAATGCAATAAATTCAAAAACTTGTACTTCATGGTCAAAAATTTAAATCAGTTTACTTATTGAATAACATATAATATACGATATATATTTTAAACAATACATATATTAAGGTCAAGATCTAGTAAATGAAAGATGCCTACAGGTTTATGAAATTCAAGATATATCGCGATAAATTCTTTTAATGATGCTTCATAACAATATCTTTGTTTCATAGGGTGTACCAGGGCTTAAATTTTTGGTAGACACAATGAAATATCACATTTTAAACATCATGTTTTGAAATATGAAGGATAAAAGTAACAAATCTCGGAGTTTTGTCCATTTTTGACAAACGAAATGTATCTAGAATGCCTACAGTCTCTCAAAAAACGGCATTTAACAAGCTCTTGACCTCCTTTATTGATCAATAGAGAATGATCGAACCGTAATGAAGACTTCTTTTAAAATTTAAAAGCTTTGATTGAATAAGATTATTATTTATCGACGATGATCAAATAAGCCATATCAAAACGTTTTTAAAAAAATGCTTATAAAAAAGAACTGAATGATCAGAGGTCGTTTGAGCATGAGGTCTGTGATCTGTGAGGTTTGTTGTGTGCCTGTATGTATTGGCATGATATATACAGCAATGTTACATAATTATTATGTTCTTGGTCAAGAGGGTTATGAATAACCTATAAAATGTCTTTGTCATATCAGTAATTGTACTCTCATAATTATGGGACGAAAAGTTCTTGAAAACCAGTAAAATTAACCATTAACAAAAACCAACAACATCTAACATCATAGAGTTGTGTTCATTTATTTTCAATTCTTTACATTCAAACTGAAGGCTAGTTTACTTTTAAAATGTCGGTGTATACAGTCATTAAACAATCAATTAAATCAAGACGAACAGGAGTTGTCTTTGAAATGGCCTTGACTTTGAAAGACAAAATATCACGTAAGTTGTTTTATCACTGCAATAAAGAAAATGGTCAATTTATTAGAGATACATGCATACACATATTGGTTCTTTTTCAATTTGTTTTGTTCTACTTTAAAATTTTTGTTGACATTTACTTAAGTTACTAATCTACAACGGCAAGTATCCTCTGTATATATTCTTATGAAAATGGTTATCATTATAACATCTAACATGTCCTATTATTTTATCAATTGAATTCTTTTTATCTCGCCAAATGTAGATACACGCACATGTGTTTAGTTTAATATCCCTCAGTTCTCATTCGTGGCAATGTACTTTGCTTATATTTAGGGTTTTATTTGAAAAACGCTCTCCCCCAATCTCAGAATGGTCCTTCGTTATAGGTGTTTTGAAATTCAGCCCAAACTTCACTCGTTTGTCATTTTTAATATAGAACTAACTATGTTTTCACATTTTAATTTTGCACCTTGCTTATCCTTATTATATGTACTTTTATCATTTGGTTATCCTTATTACTTTTACCTTTCCATTTAACATACATTTCACACCATGACAACCTTTAATTCATCAAACTAGTATGTTTGTATTTGTTCTAGTTATCAGAATTTATATACTTTCGACATTTTAAAGAAAGTCCATCGATTCTTTAGATTCTTTAGAGAACACAACGTGCATTCAACATTTTAGCGCATCAACAAAAAGTTTTCCAATGATGATGATCAGAACTGGAATACAAAATCAAATCAAATACACCAGTTTGATAATTTAGGATTTCTCACCATGTAAAGATACAAGATTAAGACGTATTAGCAATAATTGATTGGAAGGATCTTTATGCAACTTAGTGGACTAGACACATGAATATCCCAATTTTAATTGCAACGCGCAACCGAAAATTGGACCAAACTTTTTTAACACAAATTATTAAAAAAAGGTAAAGGTCTACATTAACCGTTTCAAATATCAATCCGACAATAATCTCGACCGAGGCTCGTGTACAAGAGAGGTAAAACCAGAGCTAACATATGGATTACTAGTATAATACCAATAAAGGCTTATAGATAAAGGTTGATAATAAACAGACCTTTCCTTTACCCCGTCCCCGTCCCCGTCCCCGCCCCATTCCTGGCCCTTTGGCATCAGGTGGTATTACTCCTTGTCCGCCCCCTCCTTTTGCCTTGGAAATAATGAACATAAATCATTACATGATGATAATGCTCAAAAGGCTATTTGTAATGAACAAGATATCTGTGACCCAATGCTCACTAGTGATACCCCAGTTCTGATGTGATATTACAAAATAAGCAAAGTCGACATTTCACTGGAAGTTGGCTTGTGATTGGTACAAAAATATATCCCACAATATCGCATGCCTAAACAAATAATGTGTTAAAATTTCAAGCATCTGCGATAATTAGTTGCTAAGAAACCTTTGACAAAAATTTGTTTAAAAATTTTGGCATAAAATAAACAAAGCCGTCATTTAACAGGAAGTTGACGTCCGATTGGTCAAAAATATATCCCACGGTATAGCATGCTTAAACAAATAGTGTGTTTAATTTAAAGTATCTGCAATAGTTGCTTAGAAAAATGCGACAGGAAATTTTAGTTACGAACAGACAGACAAACACACATGGGTAAAACGGTATACCCCCTTCTCCTTCGGAGCGGGGGGCATAATACAATCGGTCAATAACTTTAGTTCCAGTCAATCATAAAAAAGATGAAATTACAATATGGTTATTCTGTATACATTTACAGGTATTAATTTCCATTTATATACATGAGTTCTGTTATTACCTTCTCGGAACCTTGAGTCTTCTTACGACACCTTCATTTGAAAAAAAACCCAGTTTTTTTTAATTTATTGAATCAAACTTAACGTAAATATCGTACGAATAGCAGATCTTTCCTCATAGACTACTACACGCGCGTTATTCAACAGAGATATTTTGCGATAGAAAGCATTACTAGTATCAGTATAGGCCTTGATAAATGAAATTTTAAAAAAGCATGCAGTATATTTTTAATATGGAATTTTAATGACATCATTTTTGAAATCATTCAATAATTACTCACAGCCTATAACCCACACATCCTGCCACCCCCAACACAATGATGCCACAAATGCCCCCGACGATGGCTCCAGCCCCGGACAACCCCTCCATCTCTTTCTTGTTCACTAACCGTATGACGGCACGGCCCCCACTTTTTCTGGTTCGGTTACCTGAACCGTCATTGAAAATATATTGTAAATTAACATCAAGAAACCTCACATATACTTGTGTTTAGTACCTAACAAAACAATATATACAATATACATTGCTTGGAATGTTAAACATACATGTGTGCAGTGGTTACTTAAACAATAGCTACTCATATAAAGTAAACCATATTGATTTTATATTGCATTTTTTTTTTTATCTCTACTTCTTGCATTATACAGGTGTGTAGATAACATATTAAATGAAATAAATTATAAAAATAAGGGAAGAAGTTACGACATAAAACTGATTTGCCTTTAAGTTTCTCTAGTCTGCATTTCTTGCTGCCAGTTGAAAATGGGGTGTCTCCTAATTTAAGCCATCCTCTGACCATCGTTATTTTCTTTTTAGACAAATTCGGGGCTTCCACCGCCGCCTGACACTGGAATGCTCCCTTTAGAGTTTGGCATAACTTCAATGGTACAACAATTGTAAATGTTGCCTTTTTTCCTTAAAAAATGTATAAAGAACGTATCGTTGATACCCAGAATTTTTTTTTGAATAGATATTCAGTTTTAACAATGGAAAAAAAGCATTATACCTTTGGTATTCTGCACAATTACACATTACCCAGATTTGTACCATAACAGGCATTCAAATATAGTTGATTTTATAGGTAATGCAAAAGGAATTTACATTTTGAGGAAACCTTTAACAAAATGTGATATCAAAGACGCATGCGCACAAGAGGCAGGCCTCGGACTCTTTGAGGGATCGCATAGCATGATGGCCATCTTATATTTATTTAATTTATATTGCTTAGACTAAATGAATTTATCATAGAAAGCAGGCAATTAACATTCAGAAAGAGTACCTCGTAAAACGCATATTCAAGAGTAGCTGTATTCACTTAGACTTGTGTTGTTGCCTCCCAACAGTGTTTCTGATTGACCAGATTTGGATTGCATACTTTTCACTACATTGCTTACCCTCGCCTGAATTCCCCCTCCAGGCCATGCCTTTGTGTTTATCCAGCAACATGCGCAGCTCCGGAAACATCCGGACTCTGTAGGGATCCGCCCACATTCCCATACTTCTCACCAGTCCGGCGAGCAGTATCCGTGCATTGGGCCACTCTTCGTCGGGCTGGTAAAAAATGTAAAATGCTTCAATAGAGTTGACAGTTTTTTTTATTTTCCTGATATTAACGTTACATGTTAACTCCATATATTTCATGTTCTTTTCTTTATCCTCGATGAAGTTAGCGTGCATTTTTGTGTATCCACCTGGAAAAAAATAATTTCAAAATCTCAGTATAGTATGAAGTTTGTTGATACATCGACATCCACAGTTGATTGAGTTTTTTGATGTTGTTTTTTTCTTTTTTTGGTTCTGTTTTTGTTTTGTTTTTGTTATTTTTTTGTTTTAAATTTTTGGGGAGGGAAGCTGTTGTTGTTTTGAGTGTATATATCAATTTGTATCATCATTTTTTTTTCTTTTCATTATATAACTGAAATTACATTAAATTAATCTAGTACTTTTATGTAAATAAAGCCATTTCTTTCAAGAAATACACTTAAAAGAATAAATGTTTTTGGAGTACATTATTAAATTATCTCCCTATCAAGACATCACTCATGATGAAGTGACTTTTCACATCGCTACAGCCTACCCTCTCTTCGCCACTTCTTCGGGTCTCCCTTTTCCTCATCTGAAAAGACAAAACAAGGCCAATATTCTTTGCTCAACATAACACATTTTTATTTGCATTGCAAACATACAAACCGCCATTTATTTACTTTGATGCAAACAGATACAAATCAATGGCGTCGGAATCAAATTGAAAGTGGTGGGGGGAGGTGGGTAGACTTATCAAAAATCTTGACAACCCCCAACGTTCCAACGCATATGTATATATTCTCTTCATATCAGTACCAGATACAGGGAAAGGCCAGTTTGCTATTTCTGGGTTGATATTATCGTATGTACATGTATTATTATACCTGACATGAGAAAAGCATGTTCCATTGAATCCATGTAAAACCCGGGTAGGGAGTCCTGAAAAAGAGTTAAGAGAAAGTGATTATTGTTCAAGTAATATAAAACGCATTTTATAAATAAAATCTTACATAACAACATTATGTTGTAAGTAATATTTGTATCAGTCCAAGGGGTCGCATTTCGTTATTTACAGGTATAAGAAACATTAGTTACTTAATCTTTGGTGGCTCATTTCGTAGCAATCATTGCAAAAAAAACCCCACAATTTTGTCCGTATGTGAATTTCTTCTAACGCATATATCATAAGTGTTGGAAAACTTTATTTCAGAATACAAATAGATTTGTGATTCGGTTTCGTTTGAAGTTGTATCTACATAATCAAATCTCTTCAAAACTAGGAAGAAATAATCACATTGGATGCATATGTACCGGTAATGATATATAGAATACCAAATTATGTAATTTGTCACTAGATCTGATGCATAGGATAGTATCTTTGTTTAATTTATGAACATTTATCACTTTTGGATGTAACTTTACTATTGTCATGCAAACAAAAATGACCTAAGTATAATACAAGATGGTTTTACTTTAAGGGTGTACCTTTTTGAGAAATAAGAATTCGTATTAAATTGATATTTCGCTCATCATAAGCGAATGAAGACATACGATTATATATTTAACTACTAGTATTCTTTTAACTTTGAATTTACAAATTTCAACTTTGAGTTTACTACGTACATAGATCTCCATGAAGTTTCGAGCGAGGTCCTTAAATTGATTCTTTTCACCTACAAAGTTAATAAGATGAGAACAAAGTTTGCTAGAATTCTATGAAATTTTGTGTGATATTTAAAATATTTTGTCGATACAACAGTTTCAACAGCTCTCTTTACTCTATTTCTTGTCTAAATACATTTACATATATGTAGGCATTGAAGATCAACTCATTTAGTTTTAGGGTAATTCTCGATTCATTGCAAACTTTACAGTTTCAATGCAATATGCAATGAATTTTCCTTGCTTCTTAAAATCTAAAGCAATAATCATAAAATGTGATAGAAAAACTGCTTGGCATACACGTTGATTCCACTTTTCCTTCCTTAGTCGTTTCGGCATCGAATTCTCTACGAATAGGCACTTCTGTGCGTGGATTGTTATGCGTCCTGATCAACGCCTCACAGCGGAACACCCCCGGGGGGTCGCACTTGTCCATGATAAAGTACATGCGCAGGTAATCATCCCTGTCTTTTGTCAGGAAAAAACCCAATAGAAAGTTGGATAAGTAGAACAATCTATCAGAACCATTTGTATGCTAACAAAAAATACTTTGTCTACTACTCTCACAGTAACAGCATTTCCATGCAACAATATGACATAGTTTGTACATGTACATGTAATTAGCAAGTATCGTAACTTCTAATAAACCACACAGAATATTCACATTAATTATGTTATTGTATTTAACCATATTGTAACTAAATTTTTATATACATGTATTTTCATACATGTATATAATATACAATGTGCCCTGCATACTTTGGAGTTCTCTAAATGACCAATAATACCAACTGTTTCGTTTCATGTATATCTCCGAGTTCATGTTTTCGACAGCACATACTAAATGAGGTTTCAGATTGGTCACAAGATTGTTCCTTTTCTCCCATCTTAGGTTATTTCTACCCATGACAGGGATATCGGTTAAGTCTGAAGCTGAAGTGTAGAAAGTTTACCATCACTTTTTTCAGAGAAATGCTTGTTAAACATAAATATTTCGATCATTTCTTATCATTTTCAATAGTTTCTAACGTCCATTGTATTTCTCATAAGCATTTGTATTGAACATAATCATTGGGTTTTTTTCTGTGATGAAAAACTCTATGGGCAATATCATGCTAGATTATCCATACAATATGGTTTAAACATTTGGATTAACAAACTATATGATATGCATCTGTGTCTAATGATCCAATAAATAAGGTCACTTAATTCGATTCACAGACACTCAAAAGATTGATATATTTAACCAAACATAAGCTGAGAAAAAAAAAAACAAACAAAAAAGTCGCGTGCGTGCGTACAGATGGACGTTAACAGGATATCAATAATTTATTTCAAACGCAGCTTCCTTGACAATTAATTGTAAAGCGTGTAATTCTTCTGTGTATCAAAATTAAGATACCTAATAAAGTAAATGAAGATTTCAGGGTGTAGTTTCTCTGTGTGGACGAAAATTAAAGTAGCCAACACACGAAAGAATCATTCCCCGTATTGTCTGAACTAACAATAAACCTTTATTTCTCGGTCCGTACTTTCATCTTGTATATCTTACCTGCAATGAGACCGTAAGTTTTAGCGGTTTTGGGTCGCCACAACATGACCCACCATACGATAAATTTCACCATCCCAAATTTGGTGGGGTCTAGACGACACGTTACAGACACAATTTTGGAATTGCCAATACGCCTCACCTCCCCAATTGCTTTGACTACACCTTCGTCTGA
Organism: Magallana gigas; assembly: GCF_963853765.1. Classification (NCBI taxonomy): domain Eukaryota; kingdom Metazoa; phylum Mollusca; class Bivalvia; order Ostreida; family Ostreidae; genus Magallana; species Magallana gigas. The sequence goes on along the minus strand of NC_088857.1, from coordinate 27,178,254 downwards.
AATGGTTTTATTGAATCTCAAAAGATAGTTTATAAATTAAAAAGAAAAACGACTTGAAACAATTTCTTTGAAAAAACTTTGCATGTTTTCTCACCATTTAGAAAATCAAAAATATTATTGAAAATTAACATTTTTCAACGGCCACATCAGTAGCCCATTTTAAAAAGTGGGTAGTCTTAAAATTTGTACATTTGCAACAATTTTGTAAATCGCTAAAACACTTATTATAAGTTAGCATTAGCTGCGAAAAAGGAAAATATCTAATTGCAAAATTAAATTTAGAACCATGGCAAAATTATTTCATTTTGATCATTTTGTCCTAAAAGGAATTGTAAAAAATATTTACTTTAACTAAATTTATTGAGAAATTCATAATCTCCCGCAAAATTAAAAATTTATACCGTTATGACTCATTAAACAAGACCTTACAACTTATTAAACATGACCATCAAAGATAAATAAACTATTTCGCATTTTAAAGATAAATTTCTGGATATGAAATTGTCTTTGCAAAGGTATACCTGACCATTTCTTTGTGTTTGTCTTGTCAAAAGGTCTGTTATCATATTCTTCTCGCAATGTCTAGAACAAAAAAGTACAAGTATGCTATGTTCATTCCAATCATTTGTGTTTCCTCAACAAAGATGCATCTGCATGCAAAGTTGGTCTATAAACAAGAAACTCTTTGTCCATATTCATCCAAGCAACATAAGCCCAAAGTCACAATACATGTACTGTGCTTCTAAATTGAATTTAAAAAAGAAAATCAAATTACCCGTTTTGTATCTGTACCAAAATAAAATGTCCACATCAGCAGAAAAACTACAGATATGAAAAAAAAAATAAGTATTTTATCTAGATAATATGGTTATAATCTTCAACAATATTTAATAATTAAAAGTTTCACTTTGTATTGTATAATATTTCATTTGTATTTCATATTATCTCGTTTGTTTTGTATAATTACTATTTTAATTGCATATTTTAAATATGAATGGAAATTTATTAAATTAAATAAATTTTCCATTTATATTTTAAAGTATTTTATTTGCATGGTGAAAAAATTCATTTCCATTATAAAATATTGCATGATTTTAGTTATTTGTTTTGTATCTTAGGGGTTGTTTATATGTTGTCATGCAACAGATGGAATTCTCGACCAAATTCAATGGTCAATAAAGTGCTTAAGTCATTACTATTGTTTTTTGCTGACATCCGTATGCTTTTACGGGAATAAAACGTGTTTACGTGTCTAAACGATATTTAGAGACAAATAAAGTAATGACATCTATAATCTGTTCCAAATTATTGCTTCCATCATTTTTTGATGATTTTCAATAAAAATACACATACATGTGAAAGAAGTACAGTTGATATCAATGAAATGGAAAATATCCAAGATATCTTCATTGATAAATTATCTGGACATTTTTCATATTAGTGGATGAACGTAGTTTAAGCACAAATGTATTTATTATTATTGAAATATCAAGCGAAAAGTGATGGAAGCAAAAACTCGGGACAGAGTATAAAGTAAAATATCTCAGAAATTGTTTAGCAGAAATTTTCACAGAATACTTAATTAGTTTCATAAGTCCAAAACCGTGCTCAACTTTTTATGAACAATAAATATACAGTTTTGGTTTTTGGATGGATGGAACTGTAGCTCCAAGGTCCGTGGAACTACACTTCAGCAGATATTTAACGCTGATGAATGCATTTTTATATAGAAAAAAACCCCTGCTATTCTATAAGGCTAAAGTGTTGTAATACCGGTCTGTGTCGGTATTACTAGTCTGTCTATTGCAATATCATTAATATATTCTTTAAAACATTGACTCACAAAATAAAATCTTCATATTTTGACTTCTGCTGGTCACATACCACTATTTTTACCCCGTGCTCATTGACCACGCAAGTAGTTCCATTCTAAAAATGTATGTATTATTTCAAAAATTCCTAGGGGTACTAAATGGTCGAATTTGGTTCCTTTTATGGCATGGATGGAAAGAAGAAGGTTTGAAAAAAATACAGGCAGGAAAAAATTTAGAAAAATTATCTTTACAGGCGCAATAGAAAGGGTGTAAAGAGGCCAATGTTTACACAAATTCCAAAGTGAAAGTGAATTTTTCATTGTAGGGGTTATTTTAGGGGCCATATCTCAGTCCCCTCTCGATTGATTTTCCTGTAGTTTGGATATGTTGTTGGACTAGTGTCATTCTATAGGTATGCTGTATTTGAACTCATTTGAGCCGGTGGAATTTTTTATATGATTTATTTTTGTATAAAGGAATAAGAGGGAAAAATAATTGTGGTCTGTGTCCTATCAGGTCAAAGGTCAAAATCCACGTTTATCAACTTAAGTCTAATTTTTCGTTATTTTTCAAACAATTAGGATGAATAATGACATTTTGTGGGGTTCTTTTTATCATTAGCATCATCATCTAGACATGTTAGGTTAATGAATGTAATAGATTAATGAAACTTTTGACAAGTAATTAATGTTAAATGTAGCTCTTGAAATTTGAATATTGTGTGTAACGTGCTAGATTTTGCATGTTATTTCAGCCTTCCTGGACCATATTTCAAAGGCCTATAACTCTGATGCAGAATACACAATTCTCGCCAAATTTCACAGGGAGGTGTATTATGGGTATAAGTGTCTACCTACAAAGTTTCATCAAAATCAAAGAAGAATTGTGTAATTATCAGGTCAAAGGTCAAAATCCACGTTTTTCAACTTAAGTCTAATTTTTCGTTATTTTTCAAAGAATTAGGATGAATAATGACATTTTGTGGGGTTCTTTTTCAATTTCGGCAGATAATATGAAAAAATAACGGTAAAAATTGTGTGGAATGGATTTGAACGGGGTGTGAACAGCATGGTGTCATCAAGGAGTCAAACAGGGGACGTAAGTACTTGCAAAATGTCTAAAAACACTTTCTAATGTTAACTTTACTTATCACCCAAATCATAAAAGAATTGGTCGATTTGTCATTAAGTTATAAAGCCTTAAATATACCCCCCCCCCTCTCTCTCTCTCTCTCTCTCTCTCTCTCTCTCTCTCTCTCTCTCTCTCTCTCTCTCTCTCATATTAATCATAGTACATGTAAAAGTATATATATATTGCCTTTAATATTATTTTGATTAAATTATAAGGAGGAAAGTAGGGCTTATGTTACTTTATGATTCCTATGAATGATTACATATTTCACTGCCTAGCAGATTGCATGACAGGACATACAAGGTGGTAAAGGGGCACCTGCTGCCCCCCCCCCCCAGTTAACACCATTTTGACAGAGAAAAAATGTAGAAAACAACAAATGGTAAGTTGATTTTATTCATTTATTCATATTTTTCTTACAATTTAACACTTGGAATCTGATGGTGAGTATAGGCATCACACCATTTTCCTCAGTACTTTAGAATATGTAAACCTTCATGTATAGATATTTATATGAGACATATACATTTTACTGGTTAGAAATAGTCATTTTAGCATCTAAATTATCAATGCTTTGCAAACTTTTATTTAAAATACTGCTTTAAAGTCTTATTATGTCAGTTTGTTCCCCTCTTTGTGTCCTAGAAATGTAACTACCAACAAATGTAGCATGTGTATGAGTTTGGTTGCTGGCATTGAACAGTGATTGCCCAAGATATATGAGGTCTGCTAGAAGCTTTACTATTTGTAATACTGTAGTAATATCTTTTTGGCACTCTCATCATTAATTTGAGTCTTGGTCATCATTGTTCATGGTAACATACCAGACATTTTCACCTCTAAATGCACAATGTATGTAGAAACCCTTGACTTTGAATGGTGAATCCTCGCTACAAAAGGTAAGATCTCCTCAAGATTAATCACACCAGATAATGCTGAAAGAAGGTGATGGACTTTTAATTTCTAAAATAGTTTCTCGTTAATGTTTGTAAAAAATCCCTACTTTGGATTTTAATGTGTAGAGTTATCTCCCTTTGTTTTAAGAGTACAGTTTTCATGAACCAAGGCTCCTTATGAATTAGGGTACATTTAAGTAATTTATTCAGTGTATATGTAATGAATGGACAAATAGAATTCATTCTAAATTCTTCTAAATTGTTAGTTTTGTTTCAAAAGGCATTTTATGCCTATCCATATCAGCCCTGTGTACTCTGAGTTAATCTACTTTGGTCAGCAAGTGCCATTTCCTGAAAATGTGTGAATGGTTCTATGTGATTATCTGCTTAATGTAAACGGATTAGCCACTGTATATTTATCAAAATACCTGATTTCTATAGCAAACTTAATGCAGAATTTTTAAAATATTTTTTCAAGCTCATAGCATGTGATAAAATGTTTCATTTTTGGCATTTTCTGAAAAATTTAGCCATATTTGGGGTATTTTTTTTCAAAAATTTCCAAAAAATAGTTCCAGGTGTAAAAGAATTAAATCATCATTAGCATCATCATGTAGACATGTTAGGTTAATGAATGTAATAGATTAATGAAACTTTTGACAAGTAATTAATGTTAAATGTAGCTCTTGAAATTTGAATATTGTGTGTAACGTGCTAGATTTTGCATGTTATTTCAGCCTTCCTGGACCATATTTCAAAGGCCTATAACTCTGATGCAGAATACACAATTCTCGCCAAATTTCACAGGGAGGTGTATTATGGGTATAAGTGTCTACCTACCAAGTTTCATCAAAATCAACGAAGAATTGTGTAATTATTAGGTCACATACCACTATTTTTACCCCGTGCTCATTGACCACGCAAGTAGTTCCATTCTAAAAGTGTATGTATTATTTCAAAAATTCCTAGGGGTACTAAATTGTCGAATTTGGTTCCTTTTATGGCATGGATGGAAAGAAGAAGGTTTGAAAAAAAATACAGACAGGAAAAAATTTAGAAAAATTATCTTTACAGGCGCAATAGAAAGGGTGTAAAGAGGCCAATGTTTACACAAATTCCAAAGTGGAAGTGAATTTTTCATGGTAGGGGTTATTTTAGGGGCCATATCTCAGTCCCCTCTCGATTGATTTTCCTGTAGTTTGGATATGTTGTTGGACTAGTGTCATTCTATAGGTATGCTGAATTTGAACTCATTTGAGCCGGTGGAATTTTTTATATGATTTATTTTTGTATAAAGGAATAAGAGGGAAAAATAATTGTGGTCTGTGTCCTGCTGTGTACTATTTCAAATATTTTGCTTTTCGAGTCCGACCCTTAATGCTGTTTAAAATCAAAGTACTGAGAGTACTAAACGGACTTAATTGATGTGTCTTGGACATGTAAGTGTCTGACGTAAATAATTTGTTTTACTGTGCGACCATTGGGGAGAGCGCAGCATAAATTGAACTGTCAATATACAAGATTACATAATCATAAATTAAAGGGGGAAGGAAAGTCAAAACACATTTTATCTAATATGTTTTACGGTGCAACCGTTGGGGCGAGCGCAGCATGAAAAATAAAACAACGTAAATAAATTCGATTGCAAAATAAAATAAAACATACCTATTTTTTCAGTAAATTTACATTATTCATAGTTTATAAGATTTGTTATAAGTAGAACAATAGTTGAATCTCAGATACAATGAGATAATAAATATTTTGATGTAAATGTCCATTGCACTTTATCTCCTCTTTTAAGTGATTGTAACGTACGTCAATTCATCCCTTTTCTGGCAGTAGACATTTTTTCTTAAACTTACATACAAAAATTGACTTATCATAGAGCCCCCCCCCCCCCCCCCCGTTAAAAAAAATCAATTTGCACATAGAAAATCGAATTATCATGGAGTTGCCCTCTCCACTTTTAAAAAAATAATAATTCTAAAAAAAATTTTAATTTACGCTTTAAAAAATTTGCTATTATAAAAAGAAAATGGAATCCCCCCCCCCCCCAACATTGGGATTGGGAGCATGTAATAAATGGAAGTGAAAATAAAAAAAACTATTGAACTGCTAAAGAGCTGAAGTATTAGAATTTTCTTTCATGAATTTGAGAATTATCATTTTTTTCCCCTTTTTTCTTGCAACGATTTTTTGGATGAGGCTGCCATCCATCCACCTAACCCCTGTTAAAAACGATGCTATGTGTTCGTTCCTGGAAATTACCGTAATTATAGTGAATAAAATAAATGTTAGCATTCATCCAAATGAGTGCAAGTTACAACTGTTTCCTATATCTGAACATAGACATATATATATCTATGATCTGAAGAAATGTCCTAGCTCTTTCTTTAGCTTTTCAAGATTTTGAGAGGAATTTCAGCAGATTTACAATAACTTTAGTTAGAGTAATTTCCCCTTATTGTAACGTCAAAGTTCACGTTGGTTAAGTGTCGTCTGACTTTATAAATTAAGGTATCCGATGTACAATTGACCAAAAAATGATGCCTGGTAAGGTATATATTCTATGTACTCGTTTGATATGTAAGGGTATGTAGTTTCTAAAAATAGATTTTTTCCCGCCAAATCACTATGGGAGAGTAACTCTAGCGCTGTAAATCACGCACGGTAAAATACTACTTTTCTTTGACGAAATTCATAATCCAACGCATATTTCCGTTACCTGGTAACTTTCGTGTTTTCTATTCCTTTACGATTGAGAACTTGTAATTTTAGAATTAAAAATCTAAATTGTTGAGGGTTTTTTTTCATTCATCTTTGTAAGCCAAGGGTTTCTGATCCGCGCCCCTCCTGTATATATCAAACCCTTGGCTAGCAAAATTGGGGGTATTTATGAATAACTAATAGCGAGCGAAGCGAGCTCTAAGAACTAGTATGCGCGGGAAAAAGAACGAGCTAAACCTACAGTTCATCAAACAAACTTTTTTGTCTACGTCCCATAATGCTCTCTAATGTTTTCACCCATGGTGCTATGCCCAAAAATGGCAGACTTTTAACTTGTAATTTACGGTGACTTAAAGTTTGAAGACACGTTTTGAGTACTGCATAATATGATGCTTTGGCGAGACTCAAAAGATTTGTTACATGCTTCCATACCTCCGTAATTGAGTCGAGAAACGTAAACAAAAACGAACAAAGTCATGGATGACGTCACAGTGCACTCGCGCTATGTTTCCCGCGATAAATTTAAAGGTGGATCAAACATCTGTAATGAGTGTACTGCCTATTTCAGTATAGACTGCGATACCTGGCTCATTGACATATGATTTGTTTTTATTTATTTTTTAATATAGAGATTTTATGTATATAAACTAGCAAGAGTTATACTTTAATGTCATATCGATCCATTTTTAAGCTAATTGTGCATGCATGTACAGTATGAGTAGGGAGGAAATAAACAATAGGGCAGGAAAGCGGAAACGCGTCATAACACGAGATTTAACGAGAATTCAGCCGTTGGAGATAAACAAATACACGTGGTTTTGTAAATGGCATTTTCGATTCTATATTGGCTGAACTATGTGTTCGGACATTTTGAACTAAATAAAAAGGAATAAAATGAAAAAAGGAATAAAATGAAAAAATAAACAGTTAATAAAAATATGTAGATATTGCATATAGTCAGACCATTAAATTTTAAAGTTGGAAATTACACACCTACAAACAGGTACCGGGCTCTCTCTCTCTCTCTCTCTCTCTCTCTCTCTCTCTCTCTCTCTCTCTCTCTCTCTCTCTCTGTAGGGGGTTGCGCTGTACGTATCATAACCATTAAAATTAGTACCTCTGGCATACTTATTGTAGAGCAATACTCTCTCAAAAATTCTTTGGCGTTCGTTGATACCTAAATAAAACTATAAGTTGACAATGATGCAAGGTATGTGTAATTCTTGCTGCGCTCGCAGAACGGTAGCACTGTAAAACACATTAATGAAGCAAAAAATCCTGGGACAGATTTTAGCTGCATTTTTGTTGTTGTTGCTATTTTGATTCTATCAATATACATGTATATTATTTTAATGTCTTATTGTCTAGTCTGAAGTAATTTATACATATATTGGATAATACCTGGCTGCAGCTACATGTAGTATCTACATCGCAGATCTCTGGATAATTTCTCACCATAAAGTATTTTTTAACTTTTACTCCCATATTTTAAATTTATGCATAAAACTTGAATTAAAGAGTAATGTATATTTTTTTTAAATAAGAAAATCAATTTATCTCGAGAATATTTCACTTGTATGGACAGATATTGAGATTATTTTTGGTTCCTAAATTCACTAAAATTTGTCATTCAAACACTGAATTATTAAGCATTAATGATTGATTTGTGCATTAAAACTAGAGAATTGAGATACCCTAGCTAATTCACATCATGATTAGAATTGACTTGACAATGCCACTTTGGCGGAAAATTTCTCTAATACTAAATATTGATGTTACATGGAAATTGATTGTCATTGGTTTTATTTTCACGAGCAACAAATATACTCTTATCTTAGACAACACTTTGTCATTCATTGCATGCAAAATTTACAAACGTAGAATCTTAAACGAACATGTGTCATCTGAAGATATGCGCTGTTTTTTAAAAAATGCGCTAATGCAATTGTATCTTACTGTAAAAAAATCAAAATGTGTAAAGTTAAATTTCAGCATTCTTGAAAAATTATCAAATAGTATATGATAAATGAAATATTATAAACTTTATTAATGTACTATTATAATGTACAAGAGGGAGACCTGTCCCTCTTCACATATATGCGGTAGGCAATTTTGGACTGTGATGCTGTTGTTAGTCCTGCCGCATTGCATTTACTTTATGTTCCGATTGAATATTTATTGCTAAACATATTTCATTGAACAGGTATGAATTTTATATCAATTGATACCTCCCCGAATAGTACTCTTATTTTACTTTACTATTACTTGTATCAAAATATGTTATTTCATATTTACGTCTAATTACGCTTAAAAAAAATACAATTACATGTATACATATTGAAGAAAACAAATACCTTGTACAATATATATAAATGCTCTACAAATGTATATACAATATTGATACGTATATTATATCAATTGTTATTTCATATCTAAGTCTATTTACGCTTAAAAAAGAATACAATTATAAATACTGATTCACTTATATCGCTGATTAGCATTACTGATCCAGGGGGCCCCTGGCACCCCAGGTGATGTATATATAGAGAGCCTCTGCGGAGGTATTATCTCGCATGCAAATTAATGTTTAATAAATGCAAACAAAAAAAAAAGATTAGAATGGGGAAATATTTTAATTTACAATGTGTCTGTCAAAAATTATGATGTCCACAAATTTGAGTTTTGATTATCCTTTGTTTTTATTGAATTATTTATTGATGGTAACTTAAATTTGTTTTGGATTTTGATAATTCAAAATTGAATTCTGGGTACGAAATGACCTGGGTATGAGTATGTCAGGCTACGATTTGAAATGAAACCTAAAAAACGAAATTTCAAATTCAAAGTAGGAGAAAAAACGTCTTTGGTGTTTTTATTGAAAATAAATTAATCATTACTTTATTTTCATCATATATCATGTGTTAACTTGCGTAAAAATCAACATTTAAAAAAATTTTTGTAATAATTCATAGTGGTTGCCATGGTAACAAACTAGTGAAAAACACATTTTACAGGTCCACCGATTTCACCAAAATTTATGAAAATGTTCATTGGACTATTAGTGAGCTAAAATAAAGTATATGTGTTGGACTTCGTTTCCATGGAAACATAGACTATAAAAGGGGTTTTGTACACAAAAAATCATAGTTTTTTCCCTTTTTTCAAAGGAAACACTGTAACTAGTGAATTAAAGTTTACTTTACATACTCATTAGCTTCTAATAATTAACTCATACGCACAAAAAACAAAAAAAGAACTTCTTGCTTTTATATCCCATACCAAACATTCTCATTATTTGCTCATGAGCAGCTCATATCTTGCAATTGTTTATGAAATAGTAAATCTATCACATTTGTAGAAATTATGTAACACATATAATTCTGAAGTGCATACAATTATGCATTTGTTACATGTATGGATGCTTCACATTAATGTAATTGTAGCTGTTGGGAATACAATTGCTTAATTATCAAATAAGAAGATTGATATCAAGTGGAAATAATCAGTTAACAAGAAATTGATTTGAAAGAGGGGAGGGGGGAGGGGCAGTATTCATTGCAGATAGAATTTGACTTTTTTGCACTTGAAATACAATTTCTCCTATAGTGACATCTGTCGCTTATATTTATAAATGAGAAACTATGTGATTTTGGTAAGTTTTAACTTTCAAAATGTGGATTGAACATTCCAACCCTTCCCCCTCCTTTTAAAACATTCCTGATTTTATACATGTATGTCATATATGTTCACTATGAATGCTGTGCAATAATGAAAAAAAAAGAATTTTCATAACTTATAGATTCTCATTATTTGAACGGCAGTAATCGATTTCAAAAGAGATTAAACTTTCCCATTTTGACATAAAATTGTTAAAAGACAATAACAATGGATTTCATGATACAGGTATTCAAATTTTAGTAGGTGTACATAGCAAGTACTTCTAATATCATCAATTCATACATGTTGCACTATCAGACAGCGAATATCATCAATTCATACATGTAGCGCTATCAGACATCTAATTTCATCAATTCAAACATGTATAGCACTATCAGACAGATAATATCAACAATTCATACATGTAGCACTATCACACAGATTATATCATCAATTCATACATGTAGCGCTATCAGACAGCTAATATCATCAATTTAAACATCTAACGCTACTGGACAGATATCAACAATGGTCATACATGTAGCGCTATTGGAAAGTTGATATCATCAATTCATACATGTAGCACTATCAAACAGATAATTTCATCCATTCATACATGTAGCGCTATTGGGCAGCTAATATCATCAATTCATACATGTAGCGCTATCAAACATATTATATCATCAATTCATACATGTATCATGCTATTAGACAGCTAATATCATCAATTCATACATGTAGCGCTATTGGACGGCTAATATTATCAATTCATACATGTAGCGCTATCAGACAGCTAATAACACCAATATTTATTTGCATGTAGTGCTGTTATTCTCAGAGATTTCTTGGTAGAGAGCAAAGTATTTTCTCATCTAAAATAGATGCCACTATCAAACATAATATAGTTGATAACATAATCACATAAGTAAATATAAACCAAAAGATGTAGCTGATACATTAGTTGTAACTGAATGAAACATTCTTCAATAAATGCAATATCCTTCCATATTTCAAAATTGTAGTTTACTCTTCTTTCTCAAGAAATCTAACGACAGCTGACCAATACTTGGTTGTTAGGAGAACATGAAAACTATCCAGTAACAATTTCAGTCCATGGTTTCTACCATGAGCTAGCTGCAAGTGATATGGCATAATACCACTTCTTGCTAACTTTTGTGCAGCTGCAACTTTGATGTTCTTTCGTTGTAATAATTCTGAATATTTCTTTTTAACATCATGAAAGCTTATGTGAAACAGATCCTCATCTTGAACTTCCTTCTCTAACCTTTCCGCAAACAACACAGTCAATGCTCGAACATCTTCTTTTGCATCATGTGCTGAAAATGTGCAGTTTGTGAGTTTATTAACCAAGTTTTCTTGCTGAAAATTACCCACCTCTGATTTTTTGATTTACTCTTCTGGCAATTTTTAACGTGTCCACAAAACCCACAATATGTTTTGAAAACTCTGCGAAAAGGTTGAATTCTTTCAGTTTGTTAGCAATGATTGGAAGATCAAAGTTGCAGATATTGTGCCCAACAAGTATATGTTCAGGAATTTCCCTAATGTAGTCAATGAAATTTAAAAGTGCATCTTGAATAGGCTTGGATCTTACTTCACTTCCTTTATGGAACATGGTATTTGTATCCCTGTTGTACTGTATTCCATTTACTAATGAGGCCTGCTCAGTTATATTACAGCGTGGATGAACATAAACATTGAAATCTTCTCCAGCTGCAATCTGCAAAATTTCGCAGTCCCTCCCCCTGCCTGTTGTTTCAATGTCGAAGGTGACATACGTGTAAGACTTTTCTCTAGGAAGTGTCAGGCGTTGTGGGATTTCTGTTGTCTTGGTTGGTTCCTGCTCCTTATCATGATCTAATTCAGCATATTTAGAGAATGTAACTCCTTCGTGGACTTCATTTGTGGCCTCCTTACAGCTCTTTTTAATCTTTTTAACAAGTCGCTTTCTCTTCCCTTGTATGCTCATCTGCTTCGCTTTCTGAAGTTTCCGCTTGGTCGCAGTTTTCATTGCTAATTTCATGGTGAATTGTCCTGGGGATAATCCAACTGCGTTGTTTACCTATTAAGGAGAGTTGAAATTTTAATTTTTTGTTATATTTGTTTTTAAAAATGACAGACAGAAATCATACATGTATATCGTGTACTTATAGAAAATATACCCTTTTCCAACTTGTGCGATATATACAAAATTTGCCTTATTATGTGTAATAAACCCTATGGGTGTGTATGAAAATTTATTATTAATATTTCATGTTAAATACTGAAATCTGATTGGTTTAGATGCAGATTATAATCCGTTCTATTACCCTCAGCGATAGCAACACACTTGGCAACGGGTAACACAACGAATTGTTACATGCGTGTAAATTATGTGCGTACGGTTCGAAGTAGAATTCACATCAAGTCATGTTATGCGTTTGAAATAAAGCAAATAAATAATAAAATAAAAGCAATAAAGTTTCCTTTAAAATTAAGACATTCAGTATGATAAAATATATAGTGCTTGTTTGGAAGGGTAACAGTTGAAAAAGTTGACACCCAATGAAAACAATTGTCAACCTCCGCTTCACATCGGATTACAATGATTTCTCACGGATGTGAATTTCAATTGTTACCCTCCTAAACAGGCATGTTTTATATATTTCATTTCCCTCTCTGGCATTCTTTGGTTGTTATTTCACACCCGTTTTCGTTAAATAATATAAGCTATCAATATAACATAAAGTTTCAAATGTGTTGTTCAACTCTGATTTTTGAGTATGACGTCGAATAATTAATTAATTACATCAACTTGGTATACAAACAGTTGTGGCGAAATTTTCAGGGAGATTTATAAGAGACAGAATATGTAGACAAGGGCAAATTGTTCACAATAATCAATCATCACATGATTTATTTTTAATTGTGTCTTTGATACTTTCTATAAGTATATGATATAAAAATCATGACCTGGCATTTTTTATATCACATCCTATATTAGCCCTCGGTCACTGTTTATCAGCTGGTCAATATGCAGCAATCTTGGGCTAATATATGATGCAATATAAAAAATGCCATGTAATATAAATCTATATATATTTACATTTTGCAAATGTATTTCTACATATCTAAATATATGAACCTACAAAAAGCAACAACCTTCATTTCTGTATGAATATTTGCCTAGCCAGTCAAGAGGTCAATTTTATAACATCACAATGACAATTTATTGCACATTCTTATGGTTTGAATGTAGCAGACTTACAAAGTTTAATATAAAATCTCGGTAATGTCTATAATTTGATTTAATTTTGTTAGTTTTCACACAGAGTTGAACGTTTTGGCTATTTTATAGGTTCATATAAGGAAACATATTTCCAAATGTAAATATGAATAATTGCACATCCTTTATTTAGAAGTACTCTGTGGTTAAAGTTTGAACAAATTTATGCAAAGCATAATACTTGTCTCACTTGCCTTTGATAAATATCCATGGCCCTCATTTTTTTGCAATACAGATGCTGATATTCTACCTGTCAAAGATTTACTTGATCCGAATGACCTGTGTAGATATTTCTTTTGTTATAAAACAATTTACAATACTAAATGCAAGTCACTTTAAAGCTCAATATTTAGTGGCATCAACTTACTAAACATCTTAATCAAGTATACATATACATAATTGATGATAAAAGAAGCATACTTTTTGGTAAATACAACAATAATAAATTATACAGAGTTCAGAACTTATTGATACTTATTGTAAAACAATACATTTTTGCCAGTAAGTTCAAACCTATCCAAAAACTTGACTTTTTTAGTTTAAGTATCATAATTGCCGACAGATTCCTTATTCAGAAATTTATGTTATTAAAAAACTGCAAATATTTAGAATATGAAAGAGAATGGAAAGCAATTTGTGATTTGCTGTAGGTAGCATATATATTAGCTATTAAATAGAACTTATGAATTATAAACCCAAAATCTACTATAGTTATTACTAGAAGTAAAATATACATAGCTGATTTATGTTTGATGTACATGATGTGATTGCCTGTCTGTCTTTTTTTTCTTTCTCTTTTTACTTTCTCTATCATATATAACTCTTTTGCATAATATTATGCTATATATTAATTTTCCTGGTACCATGTATGAAAAATTGTAAAAGAGTTTCAATAAAATGTTTCCAAAAAAAAAAAAAAGTATACATATACTTTCACATTTAATTTTTAACAATCCTTACTTGTTTTTTGGATCTTTCGTTGAGACAATGAAATTAAAATTTTCATTTGCTTGTGTAGATCCAAGGTTGGTCAAGGCAGCAGCTCTGTCTTTCAGGTTATTTATGACATCTGTTAGAGCACTCTTCAGGTCAACGCATGTGAGAGGCTTGCCTTCTGGTAGACTTCGATACCTGTCAAAAAGAATGTTATAAAATCAACACCCTCTATTACTGAGTACGGTAATCTTATTCTCCATAATTTCCATCATTTATTTTGGTCTTTATCATGAATACATTGGATATACAGACCGATATGAGCTAAGGACATATCAACATGGAGAATACAGTAATACCCTCCTTACATAAATTTATGATACTTTAAATTCTTTTCTATATTGACATGAACATAAGTCTTTACCTAAACTTTGAAGGGTTCTTTAGATAACTGCACCAGGTAGCACTCTCTTTGGCACATTTGGAATGATCCCCATACAAGTGTGGAACAATAAGATCCAACGACATTCTTAACTTTTTTGGATCCTTTTCATGAGATTCTTTGATGGCATACATGATGCATCTACCATATATAGGATATAATATAGGATATAACATTTGGCTGTCTCAGAACTTTGTACTTCTGTCTCGATTTATATAGCTTTATTGTTATACTTTTTTTTGGTGTGGTTGGTGTCATCTCTTTTCTCCACGTAAGGAAAATCAGCTTGAAGACGGAATTTTGTTGTTGAATCATTGTCGCCATGGATAATATTAATCGGATTGCCAGTCTTTTCCAAGTCCCGGGCCATTGTTATTGCCATGTCCGGTTCCATCCCTTTACTTGGCCCATCCCAGTTTCTTGAACAATCATGAGATGGAATAGTATGATCTTTATTCTGATGAAGGCTACATACATGGCAGGACTTGCTTCTTATTGAAAACTGAATTACTTTTCCCGATTCTTTTCCAATTAATGATCCATGACCTATATTAAATCATATACAAGTTAATTTTACTCATACATGTGACCACCACTATATATCTGTGAAAAGAATGATACACATTATAAAAGGCATCATGAAGGAACATCCATGATAATTAATAAGTAATATTTCAGTCATAAATTTAATTAAGTTAAATACATAAATGTTTTAAGTATTTGATCAAACTGCAAAACTTAAAATGTGAAATAAATATAAATTATTCATCATTATTCTAGTTAGTGTAACGGGATGGGAGAAATAATGACAGACCAGACCGGGTTTCGAACCCGGGCCCCCTGAATCTCTAGTCAGGTGCTCTACCAACTGAGCTATCTGGCGCCGGTATTCGAACCGGTCTGACCGTTACATTCCTTCCCCCTTAAATGATCTTCGTCCCTGAAGATCACCCCCAGACTCTTCCCCTGGCAGGAGTTCACCTGTCAGTTCCAGGGGTTAGTCACGACACCAAATGTAACGGGATGGGAGAAATAATGACGGACCAGACCGGGTTTCGAACCCGGGCCCCCTGAATCTCTAGTCAGGTGCTCTACCAACTGAGCTATCTGGCGCCGGTATTCGAACCGGTCTGACCATCACACTAGTTTAACTATACTCAGTCTGAAAAATAAGATACATTTACTAACAATAATTAAGAAATTAACTTAATGTCTACCTAAGTTATACGAGTATAACCTGGGTTGGGACAGTTTACGCTTTATAACCTATATAAAAAAAGCGAAAATTGCTCAAAGCCAGGTTATACTCGTATAAGTTGGGTAGATAATGAGTGCATTTCTTATAATTTAATTTTTTGTAATTTTCTGTTCAAGCATGAGATGAGGGACTGTGCAGATAAACAGTTAGTACTTTGAAGTTTAAACAAGTTGCTGTCCTTTAAAAAATGACTACAATACGTGGACCATTTGCATGTGTTTTCAACGAGAACGAGAAAGTCTTAAGATTATCAGAGATTCCACCCACTCTAGCCCCCTGCTTTTAACCACTAAATTTGTACGTTGTATTACGTATATGTATAGCCCTGACTTTTTATCTCAGAATTGAAAGTGTTCATACTTCTAAGATCATTATGATATATCTATTAATGAAGTTTGCATGTACATGTATAGTATCAGGCATTTGGCGAATTCTACTATTTGCGCACACATTACGATTTGTAATACTTTGATAACTATGCAGTGACAGCTTTGTATAAATTAATTTCATATTTTGATGCATCTTTCTTGAGATTTAAACTTTTATACAGTGACATAATTATTCAATCATACTGAAATGCTTAAACATTTTAATCGGGAAGTACTCTAGCCTCGCCTACTATAAAAGTAAAGTTAAGTTACATGTGTATTCGGAAAACAACTTAACATTGCAAATTATGCTATTTGATGCATGTTGTAGTTTCGACATAACATTAACTTATTTTATAATATTGACAGTTCATATCACATGCCGATCATTTCTTTAAAAGGAATACTTTGTTTCTGTACTGTTTACCGACAACTTTACAATAACAGCGCCTTTGAACTTATGGTCACATACCACTATTTTTACCCCGTGCTCATTGACCACGCAAGTAGTTCCATTCTAAAAATGTATGTATTATTTCAAAAATTCCTAGGGGTACTAAATGGTCGAATTTGGTTACTTTTATGGCATGGATGGAAAGAAGAAGGTTTGAAAAAAAATACAGGCAGGAAAAAATTTAGAAAAATTATCTTTACAGGCGCAATAGAAAGGGTGTAAAGAGGCCAATGTTTACACAAATTCCAAAGTGAAAGTGAATTTTTCATGGTAGGGGTTATTTTAGGGGCCATATCTCAGTCCCCTCTCGATTGATTTTCCTGTAGTTTGGATATGTTGTTGGACTAGTGTCATTCTATAGGTATGCTGTATTTGAACTCATTTGAGCCGGTGGAATTTTTTATATGATTTATTTTTGTATAATGGAATAAGAGGGAAAAATAATTGTGGTCTGTGTCCTATCAGGTCAAAGGTCAAAATCCACGTTTATCAACTTAAGTCTAATTTTTCGTTATTTTTCAAACAATTAGGATGAATAATGACATTTTGTGGGGTTCTTTTTCAATTTTGGCAGATAATATGAAAAAATAACGGTAAAAATTGTGTGAAATGGATTTGAACGGGGTGTGAAGAGCATGGTGTCATCAATGAGTCAAACAGGGGACGTAAGTACTTGCAAAATGTCTAAAAACACTTTCTAATGTTAACTTTACTTATCACCCAAATCATAACAGAATTGGTCGATTTGTCATTAAGTTATAAAGCCTTAAATATACCACCTCTCTCTCTCTCTCTCTCTCTCTCTCTCTCTCTCTCTCTCTCTTATATATTAATCATATTACATGTAAAAGTATATATATCTATATTTCCTTTAATATTATTTTGATTAAATTATAAGGAGGAAAGTAGGGCTTATGTTACTTTATGATCCCTAAGAATGATGACATATTTCACTGCCTAGCAGGTTGCATGACAGGACATACAAGCTGGTAAAAGGGCACCTGCTCCCCCCCCCCCCCCCCCCCCCAGTTAACACCATTTTGACAGAGAAATAATGAAGAAAACAACAAATGGTAAGTTGATTTTATTCATTTATTCATATTTTTCTTACAATTTAACACTTGAAATCTGATGGTGAGTAGGCATCACAACATTTTCCTCAGTACTTTAGAATATGTAAACCTTCATGTATAGATATTTATATGAGACATATACATTTTACTGGTTAGAAATAGTCATTTTAGCATCTAAATTATCAATGCCTTGCAAACTTTTATTTAAATTATTGCTTTAAAGTCTTATTATGTCAGTTTTTTCCCCTCTTTGTGTCCTAGAAATGTAACTACCAACAAATGTAGCATGTGTATGTGTTTGATTGCTGGCATTGAACAGTGATTGCCCAAGATATATGAGGTCTGCTAGAAGCTTTACTATTTGTAATACTGTAGTAATATCTTTTTGGCACTCTCATCATTAATTTGAGTCTTGGTCATTATTGTTCATGGTAACATACCAGACATTTTCACCTCTAAATGCACAATGTATGTAGAAACCCATGACTTTGAATGGTGACTCCTCGCTACAAAAGGTATGATCTCCTCAAGATTAATCACACCAGATAATGCTGAAAGAAGGTGATGGACATGTAATTACCAAAATAGTTTCTCGTTAAGGTTTGTAAAAAAATCCCTACTTTGGATTTTAATGTGTAGAGTTATCTCCCTTTGTTTTAAGAGTACAGTTTTCATGAACCAAGGCTCCTTATGAATTAGGGTACATTTAAGTAATTTATTCAGTGTATATTTAATGAATGGACAAATAGAATTCATTCTAAATTCTTCTAAATTGTTAGTTTTGTTTCAAAAGGCATTTTATGCCTATCCATATCAGCCCTGTGTACTCTGAGTTAATCTACTTTGGTCAGCAAGTGCCATTTCCTGAAAATGTGTGAATGGTTCTATGTGATTATCTGCTTAATGTAAACGGATTAGCCACTGTATATTTATCAAAATACCTGATTTCTATAGCAAACTTAATGCAGAATTTTTTAAATATTTTTTCAAGCTCATAGCATGTGATTAAATGTTTCATTTTTGGCATTTCCTGAAAAAATTAGCCATATTTGGGGTATTTTTTTCAAAAATTTCCAAAAAATAGTTCCAGGTGTAAAAGAATTAAATCATCATTAGCATCATCATGTAGACATGTTAGGTTAATGAATGTAATAGATTAATGAAACTTTTGACAAGTAATTAATGTTAAATGTAGCTCTTGAAATTTGAATATTGTGTGTAACGTGCTAGATTTTGCATGTTATTTCAGCCTTCCTGGACCAGATTTCAAAGGCCTATAACTCTGATGCAGAATACACAATTCCCGCCAAATTTCACAGGGAGGTGTATTATGGGTATAAGTGTCTACCTACCAAGTTTCATCAAAATCAAAGAAGAATTGTGTAATTATTAGGTCACATACCACTATTTTTACCCCGTGCTCATTGACCACGCAAGTAGTTCCATTCTAAAAATGTATGTATTATTTCAAAAATTCCTAGGGGTACTAAATGGTCGAATTTGGTTCCTTTTATGGCATGGATGGAAAGAAGAAGGTTTGAAAAAAAATACAGGCAGGAAAAAATTTAGAAAAATTATCTTTACAGGCGCAATAGAAAGGGTGTAAAGAGGCCAATGTTTACACAAATTCCAAAGTGAAAGTGAATTTTTCATGGTAGGGGTTATTTTAGGGGCCATATCTCAGTCCCCTCTCAATTGATTTTCCTGTAGTTTGGATATGTTGTTGGACTAGTGTCATTCTATAGGTATGCTGTATTTGAACTCATTTGAGCCGGTGGAATTTTTTATATGATTTATTTTTGTATAATGGAATAAGAGGGAAAAATAATTGTGGTCTGTGTCCTTATGTGTGCATATGGCATGGAATCCCGATCCCGATTCAGATAAACGTGTGCTAGCCTGGTTCCCTGAGCTACCCATTACGCACAGGAACCAGGCTAGCTCATGCGCAGGCTGAATTTTCCCCATAGCATCCGGTTTAACCTCGCTTATATATTTTCTGCGTGGACCTCAGGGTCCACGCAATTAGCTCAGGTGTATTACTGTCATAGTTCCAACCTGTACCCCGTTTCTGCCAGCCTCCATTGAAGCTTACTCCCATCTTCAAAGAGATACAAATAAGTAAAGAACTAGATAATAATATGTATAGGTGATCAACATTAGCTGGTTATAATTTATAATTTTTATTACCAACATATCCTTGATTTCATAATCAGTTACTATAATCATTATTCAAACTTAATAATAAGAAAACTGATTGGCAATCGTGATTCCTATTTCACACAAATTTAAGATGCAAGAGTTATATTAATTATTGCTTTAAGTAGAAAAAATGTGCAGTTTGTGCACCTCAACAAATTTCACTACATTGAATAAATTAAAATCATTTTCAAACCCATGCCTTTGACTTTTATGTTCACTAATTATTTTTGTTTTAATTAGTACCTTTCCATTTCCCATTTCTATTTCTTCCTTTTGTGCCTCATAGCAAGACAACTTTGCTATGGTCTCCAGTGTAGAGTCGATTTTGTATTCCCACCGTTTTAATGTTGTAGGGTCCACTGGGGGGAGATATAAGGTTGTGAGCAGGTTGTTCACCTGTACAGGACCAAGTCCAGTGTGTACAACAGCTAAAATACCGATAATAAACATGTATAAACCGAAGCAAGGTATCATTTCAACTTGTGTTAAATGTGTCGATATCCTGCCTACTAGTTCTAGGAAACAAGTGAAGAGATTTCTGAGGAATTGAATTTATATAAGCAACCATAGACTAACTCAATTATATGACCATTCAAACATTTGCAAAAAACGCATGGCCAAAATTCATGTACATAAAATAGAAATACTGAAATGTATAGTTATGTTAATATGTACATGCATGCATCCCTATAAAATACAAATCATTATCATTAATGTGTGGGGTTTTTTTTTCAATTTGCTTGTTGGTTTTTAAAATGGTTTTTTTTATTAGCCGAGTGATAAACAGATGAAAACCCCACAGCTCCAGAAAAATACTGGGATCCGCGCCATACTTTTTGACAGTATCCGTTATTTGTTATAAATAACAAACCATTCTTAAAAGTGAAATAATTACCTAATGCAAGTTTGGAGTTTACGTCAAATGCCCCTTGGCTCCTCTTCCAAGTTTTTACATCGTTTAAAGCCCAGCAAACATTGTTTTGGCATCGAATGAACAGTATACTATACTTCCCAGTCAATATCTCCTTTCACTTTCGATATTAGAAAGATGCAACGGGGTATTACACGATGCACAAAACATACGCTTCGCCAATACATCCAGTTCAACAATTCCACGGCCCGAGGTCTGACAGATCTGGATTCGGCGGTTTGTCTTTACAGAAAGAGTGGTCTTCTTTAACAGCGTCGTCTACCCGGTGTGTAGCTAAATTTATCTTCGCTTCCTGTGCTTTTAGGTCCTTATAATATGATTTTTTACTTTTAAACTTTCCTTTCTTGTCTCTGTAGTGCATTGTAACATTGTTTGACAGATTCAGACGACAATGTTTACTAATAAGTACTTTAATTGCTGGTTTATATTTCGCATCAATAAAACGCTCAAGTGATTCTTTTTGTTTGCAGCGCCATCCATATATAATCTATTATAAATAACAAGTAATAGCTTTCCAAAAAGCTTGCCTGACTAAACAAAATTATTCAATGAAAGCATGCATGTATCAATTAGGCTATCTTATCAGAAATGAATTTTAATTTTCGCTGCTGATCAAAAATTTATAAACGGAACGTGCAAATTTAAGACAAAATGTCAGTCTTTTCTTCCATCTAAAACATGTACTGCAGTACATATATATCACTTGAAATTCATTTATTTTATTAATTAAATTTTTAGGAATGTAAACATATCATATAAGTGCATGTAAGCTTGAAACCTGGAGAGTTAATAGTCGTTTTTTTTAAAATTGTATTTGTATATTAAGATGCAAAATCAACTGAAAGGCATTTTTAAAAATTTCCAACCATATGAAATATGAAAGGGTATACAAACACGTATTGTATTTGAATGTGTGTGGGCAGCTTCATCAAAATCATCTTGACAAGCAATTAAAAAAGCGTGAATTCTCAAATTCATGAAAAAAACCCTAACTGTCACTTCAATTCAATTAGAATTCCTTATTTTCAGTTTCATTTATTCCATGCTCCTACAAAAGTGGAAGGGGGGGGGGGGTTGAATCCATGATATTTCCATTTAGCCTATAAAGTTAAGAAAAGTGCCAGCTGCCAAAAAAAGTTGGGAGGGGGAAGCAGCCTCCCTTACCCCAACCCCCGATGCTACGTGCCTGTGATGTAAACACATGGTGTATTCGCATGATCCCAACTGACTCGTCAACTAATCGGCGCGCAAAAACTATGAATGCGACATCCTGCTATTACCTTTAACGCAACGAATGAACTCATCCATTGGCAGAGATCCATGGGGAGGGGGTCAGATGAATTTTTTGACATTTGTTTTGTAACAGCTACATACATGTATATTATACTTTGGGTAGGATGTTTTGGAAGAAATCTATCGAATTAAGAAACACACTTGATTAGTAATTGTTAAATGCAGTAATGTACACACGCGAGTTATGATCCCGTTTCTAGATTAATGAAATCGCCCAACTAAACGAAAATCGGGTCACACTCCGCTTTGGCGATTTAGTTCCTTAAGTAAACAATCCAGCTGTATAAATATATATTTGTTTTAATCCAAACTGATGACTCTCTTGTAATAATGAGAATCCAACACCAATTATTACTTACATTGTACCGTAATAGACAAATATTTTACAACTTGTTGCGATGACCCGCTCCCCCTTTTTCACCGTTCAAATATGGTGGAATGCTGATCTATTTTTAAATCAGGATTACACACGTGCACTGCATGGTGAACGTCCCTTTTACTTGAAAACTCTTGCTCGCTGTTGTTATTACATGCCATATAACATTTTCATCAATTGTGAATGTAAATGCTAACATCTTAAACATGCATCGGTTAATCTTTTTTGTGAAATATCATGATATTGCTAGTCCCACTGTCTGCACTGTTTCGGAGAATGCAACTTTTAAACCTTAGATATGCCTGACGTCATGACGGTAAATTGTGAAAATAAATTCAAAAACTTGTACTTCATGGTCAAAAATTTAAATCAGTTTACTTATTGAATAACATATAATATACGATATATATTTTAAACAATACATATATTAAGGTCAAGATCTAGTAAATGAAAGATGCCTACAGGTTTATGAAATTCAAGATATATCGCGATAAATTCTTTTAATGATGCTTCATAACAATATCTTTGTTTCATAGGGTGTACCAGGGCTTAAATTTTTGGTAGACACAATGAAATATCACATTTTAAACATCATGTTTTGAAATATGAAGGATAAAAGTAACAAATCTCGGAGTTTTGTCCATTTTTGACAAACGAAATGTATCTAGAATGCCTACAGTCTCTCAAAAAACGGCATTTAACAAGCTCTTGACCTCCTTTATTGATCAATAGAGAATGATCGAACCGTAATGAAGACTTCTTTTAAAATTTAAAAGCTTTGATTGAATAAGGTTATTATTTATCGACGATGATCAAATAAGCCATATCAAAACGTTTTTAAAAAAATGCTTATAAAAAAGAACTGAATGATCAGAGGTCGTTTGAGCATGAGGTCTGTGATCTGTGAGGTTTGTTGTGTGCCTGTATGTATTGGCATGATATATACAGCAATGTTACATAATTATTATGTTCTTGGTCAAGAGGGTTATGAATAACCTATAAAATGTCTTTGTCATATCAGTAATTGTACTCTCATAATTATGGGACGAAAAGTTCTTGAAAACCAGTAAAATTAACCATTAACAAAAACCAACAACATCTAACATCATAGAGTTGTGTTCATTTATTTTCAATTCTTTACATTCAAACTGAAGGCTAGTTTACTTTTAAAATGTCGGTGTATACAGTCATTAAACAATCAATTAAATCAAGACGAACAGGAGTTGTCTTTGAAATGGCCTTGACTTTGAAAGACAAGATATCACGTAAGTTGTTTTATCACTGCAATAAAGAAAATGGTCAATTTATTAGAGATACATGCATACACATATTGGTTCTTTTTCAATTTGTTTTGTTCTACTTTAAAATTTTTGTTGACATTTACTTAAGTTACTAATCTACAACGGCAAGTATCCTCTGTATATATTCTTATGAAAATGGTTATCATTATAACATCTAACATGTCCTATTATTTTATCAATTGAATTCTTTTTATCTCGCCAAATGTAGATACACGCACATGTGTTTAGTTTAATATCCCTCAGTTCTCATTCGTGGCAATGTACTTTGCTTATATTTAGGGTTTTATTTGAAAAACGCTCTCCCCCAATCTCAGAATGGTCCTTCGTTATAGGTGTTTTGAAATTCAGCCCAAACTTCACTCGTTTGTCATTTTTAATATAGAACTAACTATGTTTTCACATTTTAATTTTGCACCTTGCTTATCCTTATTATATGTACTTTTATCATTTGGTTATCCTTATTACTTTTACCTTTCCATTTAACATACATTTCACACCATGACAACCTTTAATTCATCAAACTAGTATGTTTGTATTTGTTCTAGTTATCAGAATTTATATACTTTCGACATTTTAAAGAAAGTCCATCGATTCTTTAGATTCTTTAGAGAACACAACGTGCATTCAACATTTTAGCGCATCAACAAAAAGTTTTCCAATGATGATGATCAGAACTGGAATACAAAATCAAATCAAATACACCAGTTTGATAATTTAGGATTTATCACCATGTAAAGATACAAGATTAAGACGTATTAGCAATAATTGATTGGAAGGATCTTTATGCAACTTAGTGGACTAGACACATGAATATCCCAATTTTAATTGCAACGCGCAACCGAAAATTGGACCAAACTTTTTTAACACAAATTATTAAAAAAAGGTAAAGGTCTACATTAACCGTTTCAAATATCAATCCGACAATAATCTCGACCGAGGCTCGTGTACAAGAGAGGTAAAACCAGAGCTAACATATGGATTACTAGTATAATACCAATAAAGGCTTATAGATAAAGGTTGATAATAAACAGACCTTTCCTTTACCCCGTCCCCGTCCCCGTCCCCGCCCCATTCCTGGCCCTTTGGCATCAGGTGGTATTACTCCTTGTCCGCCCCCTCCTTTTGCCTTGGAAATAATGAAAATAAATCATTACATGATGATAATGCTCAAAAGGCTATTTGTAATGAACAAGATATCTGTGACCCAATGCTCACTAGTGATACCCCAGTTCTGATGTGATATTACAAAATAAGCAAAGTCGACATTTCACTGGAAGTTGGCTTGTGATTGGTACAAAAATATATCCCACAATATCGCATGCCTAAACAAATAATGTGTTAAAATTTCAAGCATCTGCGATAATTAGTTGCTAAGAAACCTTTGACAAAAATTTGTTTAAAAATTTAGGCATAAAATAAACAAAGCCGTCATTTAACAGGAAGTTGACGTCCGATTGGTCAAAAATATATCCCACGGTATAGCATGCTTAAACAAATAGTGTGTTTAATTTAAAGTATCTGCAATAGTTGCTTAGAAAAATGCGACAGGAAATTTTAGTTACGAACAGACAGACAAACACACATGGGTAAAACGGTATACCCCCTTCTCCTTCGGAGCGGGGGGCATAATACAATCGGTCAATAACTTTAGTTCCAGTCAATCATAAAAAAGATGAAATTACAATATGGTTATTCTGTATACATTTACAGGTATTAATTTCCATTTATATACATGAGTTCTGTTATTACCTTCTCGGAACCTTGAGTCTTCTTACGACACCTTCATTTGAAAAAAAACCCAGTTTTTTTTTAATTTATTGAATCAAACTTAACGTAAATATCGTACGAATAGCAGATCTTTCCTCATAGACTACTACACGCGCGTTATTCAACAGAGATATTTTGCGATAGAAAGCATTACTAGTATCAGTATAGGCCTTGATAAATGAAATTTTAAAAAAGCATGCAGTATATTTTTAATATGGAATTTTAATGACATCATTTTTGAAATCATTCAATAATTACTCACAGCTTGTAACTCACAAATCCTGCCACCCCCAACACAATGATGCCACAAATGCCCCCGACGATGGCTCCAGCCCCGGAGAACCCCTCCTTCTCTTTCTTGTTCACTAACCGTATGACGGCACGGCCCCCACTTGTTCTGGTACGGTTACCTGAACCGTCATTGAAAATATATTGTAAATTAACATCAACAAACCTCACATATACTTGTGTTTAGTACCTAACAAAACAATATATACAATATACATTGCTTGGAGTGTTAAACATACATGTGTGCAGTGGTTACTTAAACAATAGCTACTCATATAAAGTAAACCATATTGATTTTATATAGCATTTTTTTTTATCTCTACTTCTTGCATTATACAGGTGTGTAGATAACATATTAAATGAAATAAATTATAAAAATAAGGGAAGAAGTTACGACATAAAACTGATTTGCCTTTAAGTTTCTCTAGTCTGCATTTCTTGCTGCCAGTTGAAAATGGGGTGTCTCCTAATTTAAGCCATCCTCTGACCATCGTTATTTTCTTTTTAGACAAATTCGGGGCTTCCACCGCCGCCTGACACTGGAATGCTCCCTTTAGAGTTTGGCATAACTTCAATGGTACAACAATTGTAAATGTTGCCTTTTTTCCTTAAAAAATGTATAAAGAACGTATCGTTGATACCCAGAAATTTTTTTTGAATAGATATTCAGTTTTAACAATGGAAAAAAAGCATTATACCTTTGGTATTCTGCACAATTACACATTACCCAGATTTGTACCATAACAGGCATTCAAATATAGTTGATTTTATAGGTAATGCAAAAGGAATTTACATTTTGAGGAAACCTTTAACAACGCATGCGCACAAGAGGCAGGCCTCGGACTCTTTGAGGGATCGCATAGCATGATGGCCATCTTATATTTATTTAATTTATATTGCTTAGACTAAATGAATTTATCATAGAAAGCAGGCAATTTACATTGAGAAAGAGTACCTCGCAAAACGCATATTCAAGAGTAGCTGTATTCACTTAGACTTGTGTTGTTGCCTCCCAACAGTGTTTCTGATTGACCAGATTTGGATTGCATACTTTTGACTTCATTGCTTACCATTGCCTAAATTCCCCCTCCAGGCCATGCCTTTGTGTTTATCCAGTAACATGCGCAGCTCCGGAAACATCCGGACTCTGTAGGGATCCGCCCACATTCCCTTAATTCTCAACAGTCCGGCGAGCAGTATCCGTGCATTGGGCCACTCCTCGTCGGGCTGGTAAAAAATGTAGAATGCTTCAACAGAGTCGACAGTTTTTTTTATTTTCCTGATATTAACTTTACATGTTAACTCCATATATTTCATGTTCTTTTCCTTATCCTCGATGAATTTGGCGTGCATTTTTGTGTATCCACCTGGAAAAAAAATAATTTCAAAATATCAGTATAGTATGAAGTTTGTTGATACATCGACATCCACAGTTGATTGAGTTTTTTGTTGTTGTTTTTTTTTTCTTCTTTTTTTTTGGTTCTGTTTTTGTTTTGTTTTTGTTATTTTTTTGTTTTAAGTTTTTTGGGGAGGGAAGCTGTTGTTGTTTTGAGTGTATATATCAATTTGTATCATCATTTTTTTTCTTTTTATTATATAACTGAAATTACATTAAATTAATTTAGTACTTTTATGTAAATAAAGACATTTCTTTCAAGAAATACACTTAAAAGAATAAATGTTTTTGGAGTATATTATTAAATTATCTCCCTATCAAGACATCATCCATGATGAAGTGACTTTTCACATCGCTACCGCCTACCCTCGCTTCGCCACTTCTTCGGGTCTCCCTTTTCCTCATCTGAAAAGACAAAACAAGGCCAATATTCTTTGCTCAACATAACACATTTTTATTTGCATTGCAAACATACAAACCGCCATTTATTTACTTTGATGCAAACAGATACAAATCAATGGCGTCGGAATCAAATTGAAAGTGGTGGGGGGAGGGGGGTAGACTTATCAAAAATCTTGACAAGCAACCCCCAACGTTCCAACGCATATGTATATATTCTCTTCATATCAGTACCAGATACAGGGAAAGGCCAGTTTGCTATTTCTGGGTTGATATTATCGTATGTACATGTATTTTTATACCTGTCATGAGAAAAGCATGTTCCATTGAATCCATGTAAAACCCGGGTAGGGAGTCCTGAAAAAGAGTTAAGAGAAAGTGAATATTGTTCAAGTAATATAAAACGCATTTTTTAAATAAAATCTTACATAACAACATTATGTTGTAAGTAATATTTGTATCAGTCCAAGGGGTCGCATTTCGTTATTAATTTTACAGGTATAAGAACCATTAGTTACTTAATCTTTGGTGGCTCATTTCGTAGCAATCATTGCAAAAAAAAACCCACAATTTTGTCCGTGTGTGGATTTCTTCTAACGCATATATCATAAGTGTTGGAAAACTTTATTTCAGAATACAAATAGATTTGTGATTCGGTTTCGTTTGAAGTTGTATCTACACAATCAAATCTCTTCAAAACTAGGAAGAAATAATCACATTGGATGCATATATACCGGTAATGATATATAGAATACCAAATTATGTAATTTGACGTCACTAGATCTGATGCATAGGATAGTATCTTTGTTTAATTTATGAACATTTATCACTTTTGGATGTAACTTTACTATTGTCATGCAAACAAAATTTACCTAAGTATAATACAAGATGGTTTTACTTTAAGGGTGTAACTTTTTGAGAAATAAGAATTCGTATTAAATTGATATTTCGCTCATCTTAAGCGAATGAAGACAAACGATTATATATTTAACTACTAGTATTCTTTTAACTTTGAATTTACAAATTTCAACTTTGAGTTTACTACGTACATAGATCTCCATGAAGTTTCGAGCGAGGTCCTTAAATTGATTCTTTTCACCTACAAAGTTAATAAGATGAGAACAAAGTTTGCTAGAATTCTATGAAATTTTGTGTGATATTTAAAATATTTTGTCGAAATGTAGATACAACAGTTTCAACAGCTCTCTTTACTCTATTTCTTGTCTAAATACATTTACATATATGTAGGCATTGAAGATCAACTCATTTAGTTTTAGGGTAATTCTCGATTCATTGCAAACTTTACAGTTTCAATGCAATATGCAATGAATTTTCCTTGCTACTAAAAATCTAAAGCAATAATCATAAAATGTGATTGAAAAACTGCTTGGCATACACGTTGATTCCACTTTTCCTTCCTTAGTCGTTTCGGCATCGAATTCTCTACGAATAGGCATTTCTGCGCGTGGATTGTTATGCGCCCTGATCAACGCCTCACAGCGGAACACCCCCGCGGGGTCGCACTTGTCCATGATAAAGTACATGCGCAGGTAATCATCCCTGTCTTTTGTCAGGAAAAAAACCAATAGAAAGTGGATTAGTAGAACAATCTATCAGAACCATTTGTATGCTAACAAAAAATACTTTGTCTACTACTCTCACAGTAACAGCATTTCCATGCAACAATATGACATAGTTTGTACATGTACATGTAATTAGCAAGTATCGTAACTTCTAATAAACCACACAGAAAATTCACATTAATTATGTTATTCTATTTAACCATATGGTAACTAAATTTTTATATACATGTATTTTCATACATGTATATGTATAGAATATACAATGTGCCCTGCATACTTTGGAGTTCTCTAAATGACCAATAATACCAACTGTTTTGTTTCATGTATATCTCCGAGTTCATGTTT
Organism: Magallana gigas; assembly: GCF_963853765.1. Taxonomy (NCBI): domain Eukaryota; kingdom Metazoa; phylum Mollusca; class Bivalvia; order Ostreida; family Ostreidae; genus Magallana; species Magallana gigas. Next base: position 27,148,334 of record NC_088857.1, on the reverse strand, counting down.
TCGACAGCACATACTAAATGAGGTTTCAGATTGGTCACAAGATTGTTCCTTTTCTCCCATCTTAGGTTATTTCTACCCATGACAGGCATATCGTTCAAGTCTGAAGCTGAAGTGTAGAAAGTTTACCATCACTTTTTTCAGAGAAATGCTTGTTAAACATAAATATTTCGATCATTTCTTATCATTTTCAATAATTTCTAACGTCCATTGTATTTCTTATAAGCATTTGTTTTGAACATAATCATTGGGTTTTTTTCTGTGATGAAAAACTCTATGGGCAATATCATGCTAGATTATCCATACAATATGGTTTAAACATTTGGATTAACAAACTATATGATATGCATCTTTGTCTAATGATCCAATAAATAAGGTCACTTAATTCGATTCACAGACACTTAAAAGATTGATATATTTAACCAAACATAAGCTGAGAAAAAAAAAACAAACAAAAAAGTCGCGTGCGTGCGTACAGATGGACGTTAACAGGATATCAATAATTGTTTTCAAACGCAGCTTCCTTGACAATTAATTGTAAAGCGTGTAATTCTCCTGTGTATCAAAATTAAGATACCTAATAAAGTAAATGAAGATTTCAGGGTGTAGTTTCTCTGTGTGGACGAAAATTAAAGTAGCCAACACACGAAAGAATCATTCCCCGTATTGTCTGAACTAACAATAAACCTTTATTTGTCGGTCCGTACTTTCATCTTTTATATCTTACCTGCAATGAGACCGTAAGTTTTAGCGGTTTTGGGTCGCCACAACATGACCCACCATACGATAAATTTCACCATCTTAAATTTGGTGGGGTCTAGACGACACGTTACAGACACAATTTTGGAATTGCCAATACGCCTCACCTCCCCAATTGCTTTGACTACACCTTCGTCTGAAATGGTTTTATTGAATCTCAAAAGATAGTTTATAAATTAAAAAGAAAAACGACTTGAAACAATTTCTTTGAAAAAACTTTGCATGTTTTCTCACCATTTAGAAAATCAAAAATATTATTGAAAATTAACATTTTTCAACGGCCACATCAGTAGCCCATTTTAAAAAGTGGGTAGTCTTAAAATGTGTACATTTGCAACAATTTTGTAAATCGCTAAAACACGTATTATAAGTAAGCATTAGCTGCGAAAAAGGAAAATATCTAATTGCAAAATTAAATTTAGAACCATGGCAAAATTATTTCATTTTGATCATTTTGTCCTAAAAGAAATTGTAAAAAATATTTACTTTAACTAAATTAATTGAGAAATTCATAATCTCCCGCAAAATTTAAAATTTATACCGTTATGACTCATTAAACAAGACCTTTACAACTTATTAAAAACGACCATCAAAGATAAATAAACTATTTCGCATTTTAAAGATAAATTTCTGGATATGAAATTGTCTTTGCAAAGGTATACCTGACCATTCCTTTGTGTTTGTCTTGTCAAAAGGTCTGTTATCATATTCTTCTCGCAATGTCTAGAACAAAAAAGTACAAGTATGCTATGTTCATTCCAATCATTTGTGTTTCCTCAACAAAGATGCATCTGCATGCAAAGTTGGTCTATGAACAAGAAACTCTTTGTCCATATTGTTCATCCAAGCAACATAAGCCCAAAATCACAATACATGTACTGTGCTTCTAAATTGAATTTAAAAAAGAAAATCAAATTACCCGTTTTGTATCTGTACCAAAATAAAATGTCCACATCAGCAGAAAAACTACAGATATAAAAAAAACAAAATAAAACAAATTAAGTATTTTATCTAGATAATATGGCTATAATCTTCAACAATATTTAATAATTAAAAGTTTCACTTTGTATTGTATAATATTTCATTTGTATTTCATATCATCTCGTTTGTTTTGTATAATTACTATTTGAATTGCATATTTTAAATATGAATGGAAAATTTATTAAATTAAATAAATTTTCCATTTATATTTTAAAGTATTTTATTTGCATGGTGAAAAAATTCATTTCCATTATAAAATATTGCATTTGTATTGCATGATTTTAGTTATTTGTTTTGTATCTTAGGGGTTGTTTATATGTTGTCATGCAACAGATGGAATTCTCGACCAAATTCAATGGTCAATAAAGTGCTTAAGTCATTACTATTGTTTTTGCTGACAACCGTATGCTTTTACGGGAATAAAACGTGTTTACGTGTCTAAAGGATATTTAGAGACAAGTAAAGTAATGACATCTATAATCTGTTCCAAGTTATTGCTTCCATCATTTTTTTATGATTTTTAATAAAAATACACATACATGTGAAAGAAGTACAGTTGATATCAATGAAATGGAAAATATCCAAGATATTTTCATTGACAAATTATCCCTTTTCACTCATAAAATTTCACAGGAACGAAAACAAATTTCTTACGGAGATTTATAATGGGAAATATTTACACTTTTCTCCATTCGGAAGTACTCGGGCCACCTCGCGCAATTTTTCAACGTTATCATCCGGGCTTATTAATGGCTGATGCAATGGAAAATTCCCGTAGACTTTCTATTTTGGGATGTGTATTGAAACCTGAAGCGGTAGAGGGGGCGTTTCAAAACAGATAATCTGGACATTTTTCATATTATACTCTGTCCCAAGATATTTTGGATTCACATTTGGCTTTATTGCTTGATATTTATAAATACCTCAGGATTCAAACGATGTTCATTCACAAGTATGAAAAATTTCCAAGATTTCTCAGTCGAAACGCCCCTGTTAGCTTATCAGGTTTCAATACAATGCTAAAAAATGTGATGTCTACGGAGATTTTGTATTGCAGCACGCCCGGATGATAACGTTGAAAAATTGCGCGATGTATTCCGAGTGTATTCCGAATGGAGAGAAGATGTAAACATTCCCCATTATAAATCTCCGTAAGGAATCTGTTTTCGTTCCTGTGAATTTTTCCGAGTGAAAGATGATAATGTGTCAATGAAATTATCTTGGAAAATTTCCCTTTCAACTATTTTAATTGCACTTCGTCCAAATGTGCTGCATAAATATCTTGGGACAGACTATAGTGGATGAACGTAGTTTAAGCACAAAGGTTTATATCAAGCGAAAAGTGGTGGAAGCAAAAACTCGGGACAGTGTACAGTCGTTTGACCAGTTCCGAATAGGGTATAGATTTGGAGGTGCTGTAAATGTTCCTGGGTGTTATCTTTAGATCTAATTTTTTGGCCGATATACACCATATCCCTGCTGATATAAATGCAATATTACTGTATTTAATATTTTTAAAATAAAATTTTATTCTAACAAATTACGTGGGAAGCCATTTTACCAGTTGCAAATAAGCCGATGGGTTCCGAATAACATAACTGTTCCTATACATATGGAATGTAGATAAAAAAGTTTCGGTCCTAAAACTATTGATTGAACCTGTTGAATAACAGGTTTAATGCAAACATCTCAGTTATTGGTATTTTCTTAACAATACAGTTTGATTTGCACGGAAATGACAGACAAAATCACCGTAACAATAATTTAGCCTGGTTTCTAACACCTTGTCGGAATACAGTCGCAGCCCCTCCACTTATCATTATTGTGGTACAATATGATTTATTTAAGACGGAGAAAGACATTTAATGAATTTCAGAAGTATTTGTTTCAATCAATATCTTCATTAAATCCTAAAACAGAGGGAAACAAATAGGGTATTCGGAACTCGTAAAATGACGGCTAAATAAAATTCTGCTTCCATTTGCGTTTTTATTTTATTTTTTATCCTGTTTGCTTTTGGGTATGTTAGAATACATACTAAACCTTCATTTAAAAAAAGAAATCTTGTTACAAGTAAAAATTTAAGGCACCGACAGACGATTGTACGTGCATATTAGCGTTCCAATGACCTGGATTTATTACAAAGCGAAAGTAGGTCGACTAATCTAAGACCGATATCAAATACACGTATGACCGCAAAAATGAAACTACAGCAGAATTCAAACAAGCATTAATACGTGTTTATATTAAAGGTATTGATTTTTTCCCACATTTTTTATTTCATTAATTTTTTGCTATTTAACTGCTTAACTATTCGAAACTGGTCAAAATTCGGAACTGGTCAAACGACTGTATAAAGTAAAATATCTCAGAAATTATTTAGCAGAAATTTTCACAGAATACTTTATTAGTTTCATAAGTCCAAAACCGTGCTCAACTTTTTATGAGCAAAAAATAAACAGTTCAACACCTATATTTAACGCTGATGAATGCATTTTTTTTTATATAGAACCCCCCCCCCCCCCCCTGCTATTTGCTATTCTATAAGGCTTAAGTGTTGGAATACCGGTCTGTGTCGGTATTACTAGTCTGTCTATTGCAATATCATTAATATATTCTTTCAAACATTGACTCACAAAATAAAATCTTCATATTTAGACTTCGTCTGCTGTGTACTATTTCAAATATTCTGCTTTTCGAGCCCGATCCTTAATGCTGTTTAAAATCAAAGTACTGAGAGTACTAAACGGACTCAATTGATGTGGTAGCTAAACACAGTTTCGTATAAAATCTCTGGGGAAAAGCATGATGGGTAGGGATTTTCCTGCTATTTTTATGCGGTATACATGAAAATTTTTTTTTTTAAATTCTCAATTGCATGATATAGTGGGTTATCTGTCGAATACATGAAAAAAGTATGTAGAAAAATTTAAAAAAATAATTTTGTGAGACTCTAAAATAAAGGGAGGTAACTCCAAAAACATCCGGATTTAACACATGCAGAATTTAATGAATTTTTTAGCGGGTGGCATAGCTCTTTAAAAAGCTGGCGAATGTACCCTGAAAATACTATCAAACGATTCCTAAGGACTTGTTCTTAAAAATGTACAGAAATTAAATTTGCTGATTTGGTTGCATTCTGCTTTTAGGGGGAGCCTAAAATGCATGGGTGTACTGCATTTAGAGGCATCCTTTTGTCTATTTTCCGCATGTTTTGAGTGCCAAATAAATTCTAGCATTAAGTTACATGTGCATTATTCTTATATATTTAAAAAATGGACAATTTTATCTTTCTATTGATATATAGATATATATGTAACATGTTTTTACAATTTATTTTTATAGGGGTCAGTTTTGTATTCCCCTCATCTGAAAACGTCCTTATAATGTGACATATAAAACGGTGTTTTGCACCCTTAAGGGAAAACATAATATAACGTTGATATGTCTTTATCTTACAAAATTGCTGCGTTAGCATTTTGTTCAGTCAGTGGAGTTTTATTTTGACCCTCAAACATTAGATAAATTAATAGCATGCTATGTGCATGTTTCATTTCTCACTTTATGACGTTCGGTCTATGATTGTGTATTGTGACGTGTTGTTTTACATTGTGATGCATTAGCACTGTGAAAATTGTAAGTGTGAGGTCATGTAAACAAAGCCGCTCCGATCATGAGTTCATAACTTTTAGTTCCAATAATAAAATAGAGAAAAATATGATACACTAATTTTAAGTGTATTTAATTATGTGTATTAAAATGAGTATCCGGATATGGACTTTTGAGTCGCTCTATTAATTCAACAAAATGTCATATAAAATGATTACACATATGTGCATGATTCAAATAGACAATTGTGTAAAGTTTGACACGGGGGGGGGGGGGGGGGGGGTAGTTATTTTTTTTTTTCATTTGTGTGTCATCAGTATCAAATGCGCAGTACCATTGGTTATGTTTAATTCATTAACAAAAAGTAGAATTAGTAAGTGGAAAGTCAGTTTTGAATTTTGAACTGCATAGTCGTGTTTGAAAGGGCTATCTTTGTATTTGACACATCCTACCTAAATGACAATTTCTCGGCCATTTTTTCACTAAATTCAACTTTGTGTACACCAAAATGTTTGTAATATTCTCCTCTTTGCATCAAAGCATTAAAAAGTGGCACACACAAATATTTTATTTCCTTTAAGGTAGCTAAACACAGTTTCGTATAAAATCCAGGGGGTTTTTCTCTGGGGAAAAGCATGATGGGTAGGGATTTTCCATAAATTGAACTGTCAATATACAAGATTACATGATCATAAATAAAAGGGGGAAGGAAAGTCAAAACACATTTTATCTAATATGTTTTACGGTGCAACCGTTGGGGCGAGCGCAGCATGAAAAATAAATTTAATTTACGCTTTAAAAAATTTGCTTATCATATTATAAAAAGAAAATGGAATCCCCCCCCCCCAACATTGGGATTGGGAGCATGTAATAAATGGAAGTGAAAATAAAGAAACTATTGAACTGCTAAAGAGCTGAAGTATTAGAATTTTCTTTCATGAACTTGAGAATTATCATTTTTTTTTCTTTTTTGCTTGCAAAGATTTTTTGGATGAGGCTGCCGTCCACCGACCCAACCCCTGTTAAAAAACGATGCTATGTGTACGTTCCTGGAAATTAACATTACCGTAATTATAGTGAATAAAATAAATGTTAGCATTCATCTAAATGAGTGCAAGTTACAACTGTTTCCTATATCTGAACATAGACGTATATATCTATGATCTGAAGAAATATCCTCATTCTTTAGTTTTGCAAGATTTTGAGAGGAATTTCAGCAGATTTACAATAACTTTAGTTAGAGTAATTTCCCCTTATTGTGACGTCAAAGTTAACGTTGGTTAAAAACAAACTTGAAGTTAGTACGAGATTCAATTCAGCATGGTTGATGTCACTGCGCGTGAAGTTATTCTTTTTTCCTCCATCTTGGAAAAGTTTTTCAACTTCATAGGTATAGAGTGTAATTTCTATTTTTAGACATATATACACGAGTTGTCTATAGGGAGAGCTTCGCTCTCACGGGCCCTTCGGGCCCGTGAGAGGGCTTTGCCTTCTATTAAATAATTAATCTTTAATGAAGTTATAGAAATCGTACTTACTGGAGGCTGACATGATGTAGAACTTTTGTGTATTAAAAACAAAAACAAAAAAATAGTTATTTTGACTTCACACCATCTATTCTGGTTTGGTTTAGATGTACAATGTACACAGTGCTCTGCCGGAAGAAAACGCTGATTTATGCCTTTCCGTTACTCAAGTAATCGACTACTAGTATACAAAATATTGATAGTGTTTAGGTTTAGGTTTTCTAGGATACTTGGCATCTGTTGACAATTTCCACAAAATACGCAGAGATTCCACCGACACTGACCTCCGCTTTTTAATTTCAACGAACATGCTCTGTTTGAGGTTGGTTTGTAATTTAGTGGAAAGTCAAAGGTAGAAATATGGTCTCAAGTCGATATTGTTTCAAATTTTCCAGAACTTGTCATTTATAGCGAATATCATGATTTGATACTGATACTGATGCTATATGTTGATAAAACAAATAGATGGTGTGACGTCATAGATTCTAGAGTTCCATGGCAGCTCCCATGGCGGCGGGAAACTTAAATTAAGCGATCTATTTTTAATTTATTCATTGTTCTGAGGTTTTTAATGAAAAGAAATATGAAAAGAAAATATGATTTATAATTATAGTAGATGATAATTGATTGATTTAGTTTCCTTCCCCTTTAAAGCGTGGTTTACCAAATGGATGCATCAACGTGAATAAAAATAAATATTTTATGCTCCGATATACATGTTTTACGGTGTGGCGATCTGGAGGATGAAATGGGATATCACTTTGTTAAAAATTTGTTATTTTGTATCAATTCAATTGTATGGATGACGATTAAAACATTTCTGACAAATTGTCGGTTTAATCAGGCGAAAATTTATAACGAAGTACATGTAGCGTCACTGTTTAATGAATAGACCTAGTATCTTATCGACTAGCTTACAACACTGACAACATTGTCAATATCCACGTAAACAGTATTCTTAAAATAGTGTGAATTTTCATTTTTAAGTCAATTGCCATAACAATATTAACTTACAAACAAAAGACCGAGCATTACTTCCTTATTTGATCGACTGATGACCTTTTTAACACCACTTCACAATGAGCAAGTGATGAACACACATTTAAAATCATGGTGTGTACACTGTGTCTTTCTTAATTCTATTAAAAAAGAAATACCCGATTTAATCTTGATGATAAAAATCTCTCAATCTATCGTTACATCGTTGGTGATAATCACCTGGCCAATGTTAATTAAACATTTACAATTCAGAGGCGGATTCAGAGGGGGGCGCACCCGGCGCGCACCCCCTCTAAAATTGTCAAATAAGGTTAAATAATACTCCTACTGGCAAAGAAAATGTACAGCTTGTGAATCCTAATTACGAACTTTTTGGAAATTTTTCTGCATTAAACTGATTTCAACAGTGTAGTATGAAAAAAAAACCCACGTGTGTAACGTACATAAAAAGCCCACTTTAATTACTAGTACCCTCTCCATGGGTTCAGATGTGACCAGTCACCCAACTTTAAGTAATTGGTTAAACAAGGTATTAGTATTTTAAACGAATTTCCATTTTTATTTTAAAACAAGCTGGCATGGTTATCTTTTTTTTTAACTTCAAAACACCTTCCAATTGAACTTGTTGTTTTTTAAGCTTATTAATTTACAGCCATTAGTAAAAAAAAAAAGAAAGAAGAAATGTTTCTTATATTTCTGGATTGCAGAGGGTTTTGATGGGATTACTGCAGGTCTTACATGTATATCTACAAACGTTTCAAAATTGTAAATAAATGTTTATCAGTAGTGTATTACTTCAAAGTATAATCACAAGAAGAAATACCACAAAAGTCTAAATTTGAAGGATTTATTTTTAGCCCACTAAATATCTAGAATCCACGAGCTTCCGTGGGCTTAGCCCCCTAGGCCCCCACTAAGGCTGCCCAGATCCCCTGTCTAAAACTGGCGCCACCTCTAACTTCAAATCTTGGATCCGCCGTTGCATGTATATATATATATATTTTTAGGATATACATGTACCTGAATTTTGTCGACTAAAATCTAGTTTATTGGTGATAATCCAAGTTAAAAACATTCACTAGACTATGCTTTTCGAGCCTTAAGTCAATTTATCTTATAGTGGCATAATTTTCCCCTCCCCATTTTCCCTATAATGCAAGACAAATTATATGAACATGCGAGGAAAGGTATGTCAACATGCAAGGTAATTATGTTAATTTCTTTCTATATCAAAATATACAATAAACGTATTCAGACAAGAGCATAAATTAAAGCGCTGTTAAATTATTTTTTGACGTCTTTTTATTAGCTGGTTATGTGTTTCTGATATTTCTATTTTTTCGTCGTTTTTAAAGGACCGCTTCATGCGGTATGATGTCAAACTCATAGGTGTACGCTATCTAATTACATTTATGGAATATGGATTCATTCTTTGAGTATTTTGAGATGGTAGTTTTAGTCAGGGCGGGATCAAATCCAAATGGTAAAGCCCAAAGGTGTTTATGATAGCTTTGATCACGCCCCGGCCCAAAATATCACTTCATAATATTCAAAGAATTATCCCTTGTTACCTATATTTATATAAATTTCTACAAGTGTACGATTAAAGGTATATGTGGCGTATTTTTTTCATGCTCAGAAATATTTGATTGATTTATTTATTGAAATAAGTTATATGAAGATAGATCTTAACAATAAATTACGCAGTTTATATCATTCGGGTTAAAAAGATATAGAAATAAATAAATAATTTTTGTAATCATTGTGGAGTCGAAAATAAATCCAGCATTTGAATAAACCCCGCCTCAAATCGGTTACGTGATACCACGTTCAGTCTATTACAACAACTGTGGCGCCGACGAGAAAGATAGATATACCGTTAAGTTTGACAGATTTGGCAAAGAACGAAAAAAGAGACAGACTGACAAGGATAGGAACAAAGGGAGGATTGTCATCGGAGACCATGTAGAATGATAGAATAGGAATTAAAGCCGAATTAAACTTTTTATCATTAAGTTGTAGGGGTTTTGTTAGTCAGGTTCGTACGTACTCCATATGTTCTATGTCTTTACTTAATAAGTTAATTATAAACCACAAGTAGAAGAATTTTTTAATAAAGATTAAATAAACACTCCCAGTACATGCATCCCTCAGGGAAAGGGGGTATTCACTCATTTTACCGTGTCGTTGATGCTAAAATCGTGTTCCATCTTTATTACACCAGAGACATAAATATGTTATTTATGTCTATGATTTCACACAAGAACAAATATTGACACAAGCGTCAAATGGGCCGCAAAAAATATAATTGTTGTAAGAACCATCATTAGCTGTTTACATAAAAAACACACCACAATGAAGATAATAACGAGTTGGTTGTACTATAAGTATTAATCTTTATGGTAAATTTTAATATATTTTTCAGCAACACGTTTTTAGCTCACCTGAGCTGAAAGCTCAAGTGAGCTATTCTGATCACTTTTTGTCCGTCATCCGTCTGTCCGTCCGTCTGTCCGTCTGTTTGTCCGTCTGTAAACTTTTTACATTTTGAACTTCTTCTCTAAAACCGCTTATCCAATTTCAACCAAATTTGGCACAAAGCATCCTTATGGGAGGGCAAATATAAATTGCAGAAATAAAAGTCCGATCTGTATTCAAAGCGGAGAAAACCTTGAAACTGTAGAAAAAGGGGGTGCATTTTTAAAAATCTTCTTCTCAAGAACTACTGATTCCAATTCAACGTAGTTTAGCATAAATTATCCTTATGGGAAGGAAAATATAAATTGCAAAAATTAAGGTCTAATTCTGTTTCAAATCTGAGTTATTACGAAAATGATAATAAAGGAAAGGCGTGTTTCAATCAGTTTAATAGCTTCGGATTCGGCATCCGGTAAAATGGGTAGACAAGACTTGGCCTGGGCAAAACAAAAGATTGGCAGTCATTAATCTGCCAATCTCATTAAAATTTCAGGATATTTGATGGACCAGTATATTTGTATTTGCTGTAAATATTGCTGCAAAATAATGCGTATTTGGAATTGACGATTGCCGATCTGCCCCGGCTTTTATTTTGCCACGGCCAGGGTTTGCATACCCATTTTACCTAGACTCGTATTCCATACTTCTAAAAGGAGGTTCTTTGTTTAAAGCAGCCATGACATTATACGAAAAAGGGTCGATCTGACTATGATGAATTTGCTTGTTGTGCAACAGTTCGCGTATGAAGGGAAATTTTTGAAACATGAAAAATATATTGGTGCCGATTTTGTAAATTGAGGCTAAATATTTCAATGCGTTGACAGTTTTCACACATGACGTTGATGTTAGCTAGCTTGTTCTGATTTTCGTTTCGTTTTCATTATTTATGCTTTGTAACCTGGAAACTGTCGTCTGTATTTCGTGATTTTTACGTATCAAATCAAACAGAGACTTCGGTAAATCAAACAGTTACGTTAACTGTTTACATGCGCAAATTAAGCAAAATCTGATGTAGGGGTACTGAAATACAATTCATTCTATCGGTAATTCGGCATTATCTTTTGCGTAATGGTAGATTAATGCAATAGGTTTTTGTTGAGATGCTCGGCATTTTCTCTAGTTTATTCAGTTTAAATAGAGTTTGATATCGCTTACGGAAATATGTAGGTATATACATGTATATGTATGATTCATTTCGAAGAAATAAATTTTGTTCTTTATTTGTTATACATGTAGTGCATGTTTCTTGTGTTTAATTGTTTACAATTTCTATTTACTAACCATATTTGAGTGTTAAGCTTCGAATTATAAGCAAGATACAGAGATTTGCTCACAATTCTATGTTTGTACACAGATCTTAAAAGCTTAAGATTAAATCAAAGTACTGATAGTACTGAAAAGCGCTAACCCAGCTTCTGTATGTATATAACAGATATATGTGTATAGCATTTCAGCTTCTGTATACGCACTATATTTCCTCATCACTGCATGACAGTCCCTGCAATGATGTATGTAAGCCCCGTACATTAATTTCACAATAGCCCGTAAATTAAGCATCCTCAGGTAGTGTAGATTCAAGATGTGAAAATCATGACCCCTGGGGGTAGGGTGGGGCCACAATGGAGGGTCGAAGTTTAACATATGAATATAAAAAGTAAATCTTTAAAAATCTTCTTCTCAGAAACTAATTAGCCAGGAAAGCTAAAACTTGTGTGGAAGCATCCTCAGGTAGTGTAGATTCAAATTTGTGAAAATCATGACCCCTGGGGGTAGGTTTGGGCCACAATGGGAGGTCGATGTTTTACATAGGAATAAACAGAGTCATCTTTAAAAATATTCTTCTCAGAAACTAATCAGCCAGGAAAGCTGGAACTTGTGTGAAAGCATCCTCAGGTAGTGTAGATTCAAAGTTGTGAAAATAATGATCCCCAGGGGTAGGGTGGGGCCACAATGGGGGGGTCAAAGTTTAACAAAGGAATATATAGGGTAAATCTTTAAAAATCTTCTCAGAAACTAATCAGCCAGATGATTCTTTATAATTGTTAAGACTTTGGCCCCAGGACAATTCTTTGGCCTCACGAGAAGGTTTAGAGTTTGATGTACGTTTATATTCCATATATAAACTATTGTTAGGGATCTTTTTTAGAACTGCAATACTCAACATATGATATGACTATAAAATCATCCTGTTAGAAAAGGGACTAATGATTATAAACATAAGAATATCCAGGGAAAAATGGATTTTATTTATACAGGATTTACATGAATTATTGTACATTGTCCAGATAGTTTGTATCATGACTCCACTGAGCTGATTTTATCATACCTATTGTTCCTCAGGTGAGCGATGTGGCCCATGGGCCTCTTGTACTATTATTATTAAGAATCGAATGAAATGTATTTCAAACTTACTTGACATTCAAATATATCATTTATTTAAAATTTCATTTCATTCAGTTCTTTTGTATTTCAGGTCTTTAGAATGCCCCGCATACCGATCCTGATACAATGGAAGAGGCTGTCCAAGCAAAATTCAGGCAGGGCTTTGCACATGCTATGTCTTGGATTTCAATAAATTTTTGTGTATCACTTCATTTTAACATGATTGTAATACATGTGAAAGAAAAAGTTCATTGTATGCCTAACTTGGCAGAAAAATGTCTATTTTTGAATTTGGAACATGTTTAGTGCAAAAAGGTCACAGAAGTTGTAAAAATATTGTGAAGTTTGATCAGTTGTAAAACTACTTAATTCTATTCAACCTTTTTAAAAATTATATTATTTAGTTTAAACACACTGAACTCTTTAATTTAGACTGCTTTTAAAGTATAAATATATTTCAAACAAAAAGATATGCCTTATCAAAGTTGATGCATATTTTGTAAACAAAAATTCGGGTCTTTTAATGTTAATTTGAAATTTCAATAAAATCCAATACATTTTCATGAAAGGAAAAAATGAGGCATCTTTATAAACCTGAAAAATGAAATTTTGAGAAACAACAAAAAATTCAGTGGGAACAGCATCGGTCTCATAGAAGCAGTTGCACAAAATTACTCATTTTTAACATTGAAAATGAAGTTTTTCCATGCATAACGTGTCATTATTATTGTTAAAAGACAGTGAATGACAGAGTTAATGTCACAAATATTGACTATAATTTAATACATGCTTATATCTTTATAATAGGAAATGCTTTATGACGAAAGAAATAATGATCACTCATCAAAAACCAACATTTTTCATAATTTTAAGTGCAAAAAGGTCATTTTGACAAAAATGTTGAAAACTGAGTTTAAGTCTGCTAAAACTATTCACAACTGAAGAAAATTGGCTGAACATTTCACTATTTGGATGGTCTAATATACATTCAAAGGATTTTCAGTATTTCATTAAGTACATAAATTTGAGAAGAAGGATTCAAAATGTGTTAATCACTGATTAAGGAATAATAATTAATGCAGAGTAAAACTAAATGTATTTTTCAAATTCAATTGTATTTGTGTGTTTTCAATAAGTATTAACTAAAACTTTCTTCTTAAACTGGTAATAAACTTGGTGGGATAATAATATTGAAGCGGTATAATTAGCTTAAATAAAGAAGGTTTTTTTTATCAAATTGTGTGAAAAGGTCAAATCCAATTTATCATTGGTACTACTGAACTTGAGGGGTTTTTGTTGTTGTTTTTTTTTTAAAACAAAACAATTATAACACAATTCCATAATGTACAAATACACATAAATATATCAAATCATTTCTTCTTAGTAGTAACATTTGAATTTGTAATTATCTCTATATTAGTGCCATTAGCAACTTGTTCAATCCAAAGTTTCAAAATGAATGCATACAACTGTTTTGGAATGAGAACTAAGAAATGTGACCTCTACTTTCAGTCAGGTAGCTTTTGGAAATTCTAGGCAGGTGTAACTTTTGGGTAAAAATTAGCATAAACAGACTGGTATAAAACAATTATTTAGTCAGACTAAGTCCACAATGAATCTAGCAGAAATGTCAGACATCACAACCCCCCCCCCCCCCATTTTTGGATCCCCCATACTAATCCATTTTATAATCCATGTATGTTGAGCAGCTAAAATATACATGGGACAGTATGCTTTAAAACACCCCCCTCTTGAAATCCTATTCCCAAATCAAATCCATGGTCATATAAGAATCAGTGTGCCTCTTTTAAACTGTATTTTCCTCTTTTTAAAAATGTATTTCTAAATTACTCAGCTGACTAACTTTCAAGCATGTTGTACATATTTGAATAAATAAGCAGTGCTTAAGAGTGAAAGAATACATTTCATTTACATGTATCAATGCTACGTTTGGACAATTTACTTGGACAGTGTTATTTTATAATATTGGTAATGTTAAGTGATGTCAGTACATGTATTTGCATGTTAACAGTGGATACTGTTGTACTAACTAATATATTTAATTATATTTAGTTATTTACTCAAGATATTGAAATCTCTTAACATACATATTAACTAGGCTAGTATAAGTTACTTTCATAGTATGACAAACAACCATAATAGATGAAGATATCAAACTAATAATAACATTAAAATTAATTATGACAAACAACCATAATAGATGAAGATATCAAACTAATAATAACATTAAAATTAATTTAGTTATCTAAGAAAGTGTGCAGTAGCAATTTGGAATATAAACAGAGAATAAACTCATGCAAGATAACAATTTAACAATTTATTGAGCATTAAAATGCTAAATGATAACATGTTCATACAGTGCATGATGCATGAAGACAAGTTCATTCAACTTCTCTCTCTCTCTCTCTCTCTCTCTCTCTCTCTCTCTCTCTCTCTCTCTCTCTCTCTTATGTGGTCAATCCGACAAACTTCAAAGCATCTTATTTTAGTCTTGTTTGCATCTTTTATTCATTGAAGAAAAATGTGCAGTGTGCAGATGATTAAATTGAGAAAAACAAATTCCAAGTGATATCTTCTGGATATTCAACCACTCCTTAGGAAAACATTGGTTAATTTAAATGAATGTGGCAATTTATATAATGACTTGCAAATCTAGTTAGTTTCTCTGCCATCTAAATATATCCTTTCAAATTACTGCTTCACATAATCCCTGAACCCCCTTCTTGATCTTCTTTCTTATTCGGCACACTTTCACTGTTTCATATGCAGGAATATCATTTTTACCCATGATATTAGATGCTGTAAAAGTCATCCAGATCCATCATGCCAAGCAACTTGATGGGTTTTTTTTCTTTCAGCAATCTTGTAGGTTTTTTTTCTTCTATGTTTTATCCAAGTTTAAATATAGAAGGACAGTACTTTCCAGAAGAATAATTTATTTGCACTTCTCTAAAAAATAAATAAATAGAGAAACACATAATAAAACAAATTCATGTTTCAAGTGTTAAGATCTTAAAATTGATAATAAATATTGTGGAACACATACAGAGATTCCATTTCATACTCTGATTATCATTAACAAAACTAATATCATACTGTTGTGTGAAATTGTTTATTTACATTTCTTGTCACATGTCAGATATGTATTCCTACCAATTGCCAAGTCAATAGCTGCTGTGTTAAATAATATTGCTGTGCTAACAAAAAAAAAACCACCCCATATTTTCTGCTGTGTATGTTATAAAAACTCATCATTTCATAACATTTTTTTTCTTCAATTTTTTAAAAAAGCAACATTTTTCAATTACGAAAATTAAAGAGATGAAGATTGAAGACTAAATTGACCTATCAAAGGAAAAAAAGAGTATTCCAAATCTCAACACAATCCTATCTAAAAATTTTGTAGGATATTTTCCCAATATTACCCACATGAAGCCACAGGCACTTGTTTCTGAGAAAAAAATTTACCCTATAATATAGGGTAATTTTTTTTCTCCGAAACAAGTGCCTGTGCATGAAACACTCTATGATTATTGTTGAAATTTCTTTTTAAAAAGATTTATTCATGGTATGTGAATGCAATTAATACAAATTAAATGTACGAGTAAACATCTGATATTAAATAATTTAAATGTAAGAATGCTCTCTCTCTCTCTCTCTCTCTCTCTCTCTCTCTCTCTTAATGCATATTATTTACCTGACCCCTCTTGAACTACCCATTTGTCAAGAAATAACATTCCTCTGTCGTCATCAGGTGAACACCTCTTGCCTTTTTTTTTGAGGAGTGGATGTGTACATCGATGTACCCATAGCTGCATAATTTGTTGGCTGACTTGTTGAAATTCGTCTGGTAACAGTAATTCATCTCAGTTTCAATAAAATGTTCGGGATGCTTACTATTATTGGCGACCTGATTTAACTTCCAATGGTATTTGAGATCAAGACAACATCACCAAAACACCGAAAAGCAATCAACTCTGGCAGCATGCTGTGCACAGACGTTAGTGGCGGCCATCTTTGTTTACATTGGTTTTGAAAATATACCCGCACTGAATATTTTTTAAAAATATATTTCAGCGTTAAAAAAAATTATGTCTATCATAAACAATTAGGCTGATTTTATATGAATTATTTATAGTTGACAATTTATTGCTTTTATTTTTTTTCTTAAGTTTTTAAGCCTCCAAATATTCATTTGGCAAGGGAGGTAACTGAAATTATCAATATACTTGTCTACAATTTTTCAACGCAAGCTTTTCCCACTCATTTTATTTTATCAATAAAAAGTCAAAATATTTTTCTCATTTATAAAAACTACAAACCCTCACCAATAACAATGTATTGGATTTTAAAGCTCACAGTTTGGTACATGGTTTCAATGATTTATATAAGAGAATGAAATATATATCTTCCCGTCCGAATATCCACTTAAATTATTTTTTCAAGCAAATCATCATTATTGTGGGTTAAAAGAGAATACAAAGAAACTATTTCAGAGGGAAAACAAAAAATCCGTGATAATCGATGTGCGATGTTTTCTTATATATTCGCCTGATGTTTGCTTGGACAGCCTCTGTCAAAAAACTCCGAAATTTTCCGAATAGATTATGGTCTCGGTAAAATCGCGCCTTACACGACAGTCTATGACCCATTTTACATTTACGAGTAAAAACAAAAAATATGTAATATTTTTTAAAGGCATAAAACATATTTCTACATGCAAATTTACTTTTAAGGAGGCCGACTTTATTTTGCATTGCGCATGTTTTTGCGCATTCTAATATAATACAGTTGATTTATACATCTTATGAATTTTTTTCGATATCATTTATAAAATCGAACACAATAAACAAAATACAGATAAAAATATTTAGATTTTTAAAGGAAAGTTTTATTTTTAACACGATTTTTTACGTTGTGCGGTAGGGGAGCATTGCCATTGCGCTTTTATGACGTTATGATAAAATGAAGCTTTGTAGGAGTACGTTATAAGAAATAACATAAAAGAAAAAGCAAAAATTGTACGCTGTTGAAATTTTATATACAGAATGATGCTATCCTCGAGGATATTTTCCTCATTTTTGGAATTAATCCATTATACCAATCATCATTCGTGATGATCCAAATATATAGCAAAATTTGGCGCATTTTAATATTTTGAGATGGCCCCCACTAAAAACCAGACGGTAGTATTTTGTGTTTTTTACATATAAGGTAGGACATGATATTACTAATCATATATAACAATTTGAGAAAAAAAGCTATTGTAGTATTTTTTAAATTGCTTTGATGTGCGGAAAATGACAGTTTCCTATATATTCCTATAGTAAATGTACCTTTATTTTGAGATGGTCCCTAAAAAGAACCAGACGGTCGATTTTTATGAACCTTCGCAAATAAACTAGAGTTGGTTTAAATTACATATGGTTAAAAAATAAAGAGTTATGATATTGTAGTTTTTCCGCAAAAAAAACCCAAATCGGCCTCCTTAAAAAAATAATATCCCGCAGAAACGCAGTTACAATATCTAAATGTATATCAAATAACGGACCGCCTTCTGGCGGCCCGTAATAATTAGCAATTTATACCTTTCTACATTAATGAATAACGGAATAAGAATGCTTCAGGTATCATCTGATATTAGAATTACATGTATCTAATTTAAGACATGAAAAACATGAATCTAATTTGTAAACAAACTGGTCTTCCATCGTGTTTTCAATACAAGGTTTTCCCGCATTCATGCGCAGTGGTGTTACAAATGGCGGATCACATTAATATTCATCAGACGTGTAGCAAAGTTTAGAGACAAATAACTAATAAAGAACATGTTTTACGGGCCTAAAGTTTGTGAAACGTCTAATTATAAGAAGCACAATGTATATTTTTACTCAAACTCCTGTCAAAACTTTAACTCCAAATACGCCAAATATACCTTTAAAATTATTGATATTATAAGTTATTTTCATTTCGTATAATAATCCCGCTTAGCGCCCCATACTGCGTCAGTAATGTAAAATGTTTTGGACTGTTCGTTACAAGTTTGATTCGTCGAGTTATCACAGACAAAGACACCAGAAAATGTATGTGTAAAGATGTAAAACTACTTTGCATCTTGGGTCCAGCTTTACTAAATTTGACGTTGAGATGGCTACTGAGATGACATTTGCAACTAATTTTCTTGGTATAATTCTATAGCTGTTTTACTATTACTGCCACTATTATAAAACAATCTCATCGTCAACAATGTCGGAGTTTGATCAAATTATACATTTACCTTGATGTAAACGCAAGAAAAAAGAGTTCCTCGGTAGATTGGCATCTTTGATAGTTTTACACAGTAATTATATCCGACTATGCGGACGGTTTGCAATATGCTTTTTTCTGAAATCCACTCATATTTTGTTCAATGAAAATTAATATCATCAAAATTAGATCCAACACTGTATAAATGCAAACCGATGGATTCGAATTAGATTGAATTTGTAATATCTTTATAATGTTAACACCGTTAATAGTGTTAACACTCTAAATTTGAAAATCATTTTGTCTCTCACAGATATATATGCTGACTGTGTCCCTCTAACTGAATGTGTTTTTATAAGATATATCTGGTTAATATTAAAATATAAGTGATATCCTTCTTGGGTAGAAAAACTATACTGATTATTATGATAAATTAAATTGTCTGTATTATATATATTATACTTTATACATGTTTATTGGTATGAATAAGTCTATCATCCAAATTGATTTATTTAATTGACTTGCATCATTGTTTCGACCTCGGTCCTCGAAAACTTTGTTTGATTGCAAAGTGCGCTTTATATAAACTCACCATGTGTCATCAAGCTTTATTAATTAAGTCACATTTATCAGTTATTACTTAATATATTCATTAACAATAAAGAAAATAAATAAAATAGCCAATTAAAATGGTTTTAGAGGAGACATAATTTGATACATTGTAAGATAGACAAATTGTAGATTACGTCCACTTATTCAAAAAATAAAATAATCAAAGATTTAACAATACCAAAAACATCTATGTGACATGTCCTGAAACAATACATACTGAGCAACATATATGGTATGTGGTACAAATCTGATCAGCATTGTTCCCGTAATTCAGTGTTTGTACCCGGATCAAAATAGAAATATATGTTGATATACACAAAACTTCATACATGTTACAGGCGTATTTTAATATGAAACACCCAATATGTACAATTAATATCAGCCCAATTTTATTTTTCACGCTCATCCCCAAAAGAACTTCTAGAAGTTTAAAAACTACTACTGATTAGCAAAAGAATTCCTAAGGTCAGCATCCAGCCACCTCCGGGGTGTATTCTATATCCAGCCGACTCTCCCACATTTCGCGCAGCCGTTATTCTATATGAGGCATCAGACCAAGATTTGCCTGGAAAAAATCACCAAACATTTAAGTTGGGAAAATAAAACATTTTAATTCTTTTCATTGATTTTTATTTTACTTTCACAATTCCCTTACATTTTGGGCTTGGTTTTGAGGCTGAGGTCTCCCTTAATTTATACAAGCCTCGTAGAATTTCAAACTTGACGGATCCATCATTGTGCCCCTTATGTCTTTTTTTAACCTCAGCCACAATTGCACATTGAAACCCGCCGCTAAGTGCGTCGCATTCATTTAACACTATATCCACTTTCATATGAGCGATGTTAGCTAAAAAAAAATGTTAATTATAGAAATCAAGTAAAATAAACTACATATTTGGAGAATAAACGGTTCATCATAACTAACATCACATAAAAAATACTTATATGTATTCGTATTACGTTTTCATGTCTAAAACAATTTTTTAGTATTATGCCTATTTTAATATTGATGTTAAGGTAAAATGAATTTTTATGCTTCAATATTTTCCAAATCAGATTTTTATAACTATCAAATAAAACTAAAATCAAAATCAACATTTCATATTCTGATATACTTTACCAAATATAGCACATGCTGTTAACTAGTATTTCATTTGTTAAATTTCTGAAGAGTCGTCTCCATAATTTCTTGCATCAAATTTTGTGCATTGCTGTTATGTATATATAATCTTTTAACTCTTTATCAAGTTAGTTTTACATATTTTAATACTATAGCATTGTATATGGCTCTTGCAAAAAAGATTTCAGCAGATGTAGTTCTTGAATAGAAGTCATTGGTGTGAAAAGACAGACGGACACGTAACGTTCAGAAAAGGTTACTTGAACCTTGAAGAGTTCGCTTTGGGTTTTCTAGAAAGTCGTCAACTGTAGCATGCATTGTTTTGCACAAGTTATTCAACTGTAATTATTGGTAGTAACACTGATATTAATTGAAAAAAATATAATAAAAATGTATCAAATACTGGTACTCCATTACCTTTATCCGCAGTACATGTTGCACTTTTGTCCTGCAACATAGTCTTAAACTGCGGAAACATTCTTATTCTGTACGGTTGCGCCCACAGTATGTCTTGACTGTAGCCAACCAGGAGATGACGTGCTTGATGTATATTACTAAAAGGCTGGTAGAAAATAAAAAACGCCGATACCGTCTTTACATTCTGTATAAACTTTGGGCTTAATCTGCATTCGATATTTATCTTTCTCTTGCCACTTCCCTTAATATCCCTATAAACCACTTTCGCCATTCCGAAATCTAGTAAATAATAAAAATAACATATTTTCGTTCAATAAAAGAAAAGAACATCGTTCATAATAACGGTCACAAGTGTCAACGTAAGCATATACCTTTGATGTTGAAACTTTCCAGCATTATTTTGTTGTATTCGGCTACTAAAGTGTCCTGCAGAGTAATACAACAAAAATTATTTTTCATTTTTGTTGTTATGTTTTTGTATTTAAACAATAATAAATCCCTACATTTTTCGTTCTTTTTATCTATATATCTAGTTTTAAAATAGTTCACTCCTGTGACAACATTTCTATGCATAACTACTATTTATCAAAGTACTGAAGAACAGAAAGCCGGGCTCTCTTTAAATTTGATGTGCCATTTTGCATATTGTGTAGTTAATACTGGATCTCTCTCTCTCTCTCTCTCTCTCTCTCTCTCTCTCTCTCTCTCTCTCTCCCATGCTTTTAATATCGACAGAGCGTCAGAGCCAAAAACACAGTTTTTCTATGTGCAGCAGCATACGAGTGCTATGTAAAGTAGATCATGGTAATTCATGCGCATTGTACGTGTCAAAATACAGAGTATTGTTTCATAAACACGTAATCAAGAGGGAAAAAGGACAACAACAGAAAAACACTTCTCGCAAATATTATTCGCAAGCATAAAAAAATCAATACAATTGACAAAACGTGACCTTTTGTATAGCTACTAGTATTTGGTATAGCGGAAGCTGTTTTAATTCTTACTAGTATTTTAGAATTTTTCTACACGATTTTGAACCCAATTAAAATTGCAATTATTTTGCTAAGTCTTATTTACTGAATGCTTTTTGAATAAATACACTCCATGATTCTTTCAAATTGTTCTCCAATTCCTGACCTCAAATAAGTGTTCCTTGGTAAATCATAGAGAGGCTAAAATCCGCGAATTGTGAAAACTTTTTACTTCAAGAACCAAGCTATCTCCTCCTTGATCACTTATGTGTTACATTTACTATATATTGATATAGGTTTTTTTAAGTTGACTTGAGGCGGCTTTATAGGCAACAATTTAACAAAAGACAAATCGCAATAAGAAACGCCATTATTACAATAGCTTTATGCATCCTGCATAATTGTTCTAAATAAATGAAAGACACGTGCATACACTTCCCATCACCTCGGATATTTAAATGACTTAATTACATATCTTATCGAGAAATCATACACTAGAAGGTGTGCATTAATACATGTGGGATATCTGACCATCATCAAACATACATTTACATTCATACTTTTTCCATAGTTTCAATTCTATGTTTATTTTCTTAACAACTTGATCTCAAAACAATCCCTGACTGTGCTAACGCTAATCCAGGTAATTGATATTTGACATCATTTTAATGGGCAAGAAAACTATCGTGTATTTTTTATCGTTATATAAACAGTTTCAAATATTTTCTATTAATCCATGAACACTTTGAGAAAATAT